>NW_027601315.1:278529-336277 GCF_053455715.1 Rhinoraja longicauda
ACCGCCTCAGCTCCCAACACACCTGAACACCAGCCCCGCACACACATGAACACCAGCCCCCCCCACACACCTGAACCCCAGCCCTCCCACACACCTGACCACCAGACCCCCACACACGTGGCCGCAAGCCCCCCACACACCTGACCCCCAGACCACCACACACCTGACCCTACAGCCCCCAACATACCTGACCCCCAGCAGCCCAAAACATCTGACCCACTGAACCCCCAAAATTAGACCCAAAGCCCCATCACACACCTGGCCCCCACACCCCCCACGCAGCTGACCCACTGACCCACAGCCCCCGCACATAACTGACCCGCAGCCTCCCCACACGCCAGACCCCAACTCACCTGACCCCCAGCCCCCCAGACACCTGACTCGTGCCCCCACGCACCTGACAGCAAGCACCCCCCCCCACACACACCTGACCACAATCCCCACACACACCTCACCTCCAGTCCCCACATACCTGACCCTCAGTCCCCCACACACTTGATCCCCAGCCCCCCAATCACCTGACTCCCTGACCCCCACATGTCTGACCCCTTCACCCCCACCCCCGCCACAAACCTGATCCCCTGCCACCAACATACACCTGAACCCCAGCCCCGCACACTCCTGATTTCCAGCCCCCTGCTTACCTGAACCCAGTCCCCCATACACCTGACCCCATCCCCAACACACAAGTGACACCTAGACCCCACACACCTGAACCCCAGTCCCCACACACCTGAACTCTGGTACCCAGTAGCCACACACACATGACACCCAGCTCCAACAAACGTGACGTCAGCCCTCCACACACCTGACCCCCTCAGCCTCCCACACACCTGTCCCCCACCACTCCGACACACTTGAACCCCAGCCCCGCACACACCTGAACCCAGCCGTCCCACACGACTGTCCCCCAGCCACGCCCTTACCTGATATCCAGACCCCCACACAGCTGACACCTAGCCCCCATACACCTGACCCCATCCCCCACGCACACATGTGACCCACAGCCCCCACACATCTGAATCGCAGTACCACACCCTGACACCTGATCCCATGTAGCCAGACACACATGACACCCAGCCTCCCACACACGTGCCCTTGAGCTACCTCCACACTCCTGAACCACAGCCCCCCCACACACCTGAACCCCAGACCCGCACACACCTGACCGCCTCATCTCCCCACACCTGAACACTAGCCCCGCACACACATGAACACCAGCCCCCCACGCACCTGAAACTAGCCCTCCCACACACCTGACCACCAGACCCCCAAACACGTGGCCGCAAGACCCCCACACACCTGACCCCCAGACCACCACACACCTGACCCTACAGCCCCCAACATACCTGACCCCCAGCAGCCCAAAATATCTGACCCACTGAACCCCCAAAATTATACACAAAGCCCCATCACACACCTGGTCCACACCCCCCCCCCACGCAGCTGACCCACTGACCCACAGCCCCCACATATAACTGACCCGCAGCCTCCCCACACGCCAGACCCCAACTCACCTGACCCCAAGCCCCGAGACACCTGACTCCTGCCCCCCACGCACCTGACAGCCAGCCCCCCCCACACACACCTGACCACAACCCCCACACACACCTCACCTCCAGTCCCCACATACCTGACCCTCAGTCCCCCATACACTTGATCCCCAGCTCGCCAATCACCTGACCCCCACATGTCTGACCCACTGACCCCCACCCCCACCACAAACCTGATCCCATGCCACCAACATACACCTCAACCCCAGCCCCGCACACACCTGACTTCCAGCCCCCTGCACACCTGACCCCATCCCCCAACACGCAAGTGACACCTAGCCCCCACACACCTGAACCCCAGTCCCCACACACCTGACTTCTGATCCCCAGTAGCCACACACACATGACACCCAGCCCCCAACAAACGTGACGTCAGCCCTCCACACACCTAACCGCCTTATCCCCCCACACAACTGTCCCCCACCACTCCGACATACTTGAACACCAGCCCCGCACACACCTGAACCCCAGCCGGCCCACATGCCTGCCTCTAGCCCCGCACATACCTGACATCCAGACCCCCACTCAGCTGAAATCTAGCCCCCCATAAACCTGACCCAAGCCCCCACGCACACATGTGACCCACAGCCCCCACACACCTGAACCCCAGTTCCCACACACCTGAACCCTGATCCCATGTAGTCACACAAATATGACACCCAGCCACCCACACACGTGCCCCCGAGCTACCACACACTCCTGAAACCCAGCCCCCTCCGACAGATCTGACACTCAGCTCCCCCGCACACCTGACACACAGACCCCCACACACCTGACCCCAGTCCTCCACCTGACTCCCAGCCCCCCCACTCACCTGACACCTCAGCCCCCCACACACCTGACCCACAGCCCCCCACACATACCTGAACCACAGCTCCGCACACACCTGAACCCCAGCCCCCACCACCTGACCCCCAGATCCCCTACCCCACACACCTGATTCGCAGCCCTCCACACACCTGACTCCCACCGCCGCACACACCTGACTCCCAGCCCCCCACGCACCTGACAGCCAGCGCACCCCCACACACACCAACATACACACACACACACACACACACACACACACACACACACACACACACACACACACACACACACACACACACACACACACACACACACACACACACACACACACACACACACACACACACACACACACACACACACGCGCGCGCGCGCGCGCACACACACACACACACACACCTCTCCCCCAGTCCCTCAAATACCTGAGCCCCAGCCCCCCACTCACCTGGCGCCCTTACCCCCACACATCTGACCGTCTGACCCACAGCCCCACACATCTGAAACCCAGCCCCCCATACACCTGAACCCAACCCCCACATACCTGACTCCAACCCCCACACACCTGACCCCCTCAGTGCCCCACACACCTGATCCCTTGCCCACAACAGACCTGACCTCAGCTCTCCACACACCTGAACCCCAACCCCCCCCCCACACCTAACCACAACCCTCCAAAACCTGACTTCCTCAGCCCCCCGCACCTCTGACCCCCACCCATCCCACACACCTGACCATGAGCCCACCCACACACCTGAACCCCAGCCCCCCCCACAGAAACCGGACCACCAGCTACCACACACATGAGCCCCAACTTCCCACACACACACCTGACTGCCAGACCACCACACACCTGACCCCCAGCCCCTCACAAACCTGACACCCAGCCCCCAACACATCTGAACCACTGACCCGCCCAACATTTAACCCAAAGCCCCATCATACACCTGGCCCCAAACCCATCACACACTTGACCATCTGACCCACAGTCCCCGCACACACCTGGTCCCCAGACCCCCACACACCTGACCCCACCCCCCCACAAACCTGAACCCCAGTCCCCCACGCACCTAACAGCTATCCCCCCACACACAGCTGACCCCAACCTCCACATGCACCTCACTTCCAGTCCCCCAACCCCAGTCCCCACGCACACTTGACACCCAGCCCCCCACTAACCTGACGTCCTGACCCCCAGCCCCCCACACAACTGACAAACAGACCCTCACAAACCTGAACCCGAGCACCGCACACACCTGACGTCCAGCACCCAGCATACCTGGCCCGCAGCCCCCACACACCTGCCCCCAGCCCCCAATACACCTGACCCCAGCCCCGCAAAGACAAAAGTAATCCCAGCTCCGATGCACACCCGACCCCTCAGCCCCCACACACACCTCACTCCCACCCCCCCACACACCAGACCACCTCAGCCCCCCACACACCTGACCCCCTCAGCCCCCCACACACACCTCACTCCCAGCCCCCCAAACGCCTGAACCCCTCAGCCCCCCCACACACCACACACCTCACTCCCAGCCCCCCACACACACCTGTCCCCTCAGCCCCCTCCACACACCTGACCCCTTGCCCACAAAACACTTGACCTCACCCCTCCATTCACCTGACCACCCGACCCCCCACAACCCTGACCCGCACCCCTCCGACACACCTGAACTCCTGCCCGCCATACCCCTGTACGCCTCAGCTACCCCCCACATAGCTGACCCCCACCCCTCCCACACACCTGAACGCAAGCCCCGCACACAGCTGACCCCCTGACTCCCCACGCACCTGACCCTGCGTCCTCCACACATCCGAACCCCAGCCCCCTAGAAACCGGAGCCCCGGCCTCCCATACACATGGCCCTAATCTCCCCACACACACCAGACCCACAGACCCTCACACAAATGACCACCAGCCCCTCACAAACCTGACCCCCAGCTGCCCAACTCACCCGACACTCAGTTCCCCACAAGCACTTTACCCCTAACCCCCACACACCTGACCCCAACCCCCCACTCACCTGACACCCTGACAACCACACATCTGACCCCCAGCCCCCCACACAACTGACAACCAGCCCCCCACAAAACTGAAACCCAGCCCCGCACACACCTGACCTCCAGCCCCCGCATACCTGTTCCCCAGCCCCCACACACCAGACACCCAGCTCCCCATACACCTGACCCCAGACCCCACACGTACGTGACCCCAGTCCCCACACACATGAACCCCAGACCCCACACACCTGACCTCTCAACCCCAGTAACCACACACACATGACACCCAGCCCCCCAAACACGTGCCCCCCAGACGCCCCTCGCGCACGCCTGAACCACGTCCCCGCCACGCACCTAACAAGCAGCCCCCCCATACACCTGTCCCACTGCTCCCCACCCACCTGAACAACGTCACCACACACACCTGAACAACGTTACCCAGCACACCGGACACGTGTCCTTCTGCCCCCCCCATACACCTGAACTCTAGCAAAGCACGCACATGATCCCCAGCTTCCCACACACCTGACCCCCTCAGCCCCCCCACAAAACTGACCCCCAGCCCCCCACACACTTGAACCCCAGCCCGCCACACACCTGACCGCCTCAGGCCCCCACACCTCTGAACCCCACCGCTCCGACACACCTGACCTCCAGCCCCGCATTCACCTGAATCTACAGCCCCCCACATTACCGAACCGCTCAGCCCCACACGCACCTGCATCCCAGCCCCCCCCCCCACAAACCTGACACCCTCAACCCCCCAAACACCTGACCCACAGCCCTCTACACACCTGACCAACTTGCCACCCAGATCCCCGGACACCTGTTCCACAGCCCACCCACACATCTAAACCCCAGCCCCCAAACACCTGAACTCAAGCCACAAACACACACATGAAACCCAGCCCCAACACACCTGACATCCTCAGCTCCCCCTCAGAGCTGACCACCAGCCCCCCACACACCTGATACACAGCCCCCCACACATCTGACCCGCTCATGCGTCCCCAACACATCAATCCAAGCCCCCCACACACCTGACCCCCTCGGCCCTCACACACCTGACCCCTTGCCAACAACAGACCAGACCCCAGCCTCCCACATACCTGACCCCCTCAGCCACCCCCCCCCACATAGCTGAATCCCAGCGCCCACACACCTAACCTCAGACCCCACACACCTGGCCTCCACCCCACCCACATACCTGAAACCCAGCCCCGCACACAGCTGACCCCCTGATTCACCACAAATATGACCCTGAGCCCCCCCCCCCACACAGCTGAACCCCAGCCCCCAACAAACCGGACCCCAGCCTCCCACACACATGACGACTAGCTCCCCACACACACCTGACACCCAAACCCCCACACCTGACCCACAGCCCCTCAAAAACATGACCCCCAGCCGCCCAACGCATCTGACCCGTTGACCCCCCCCAACATTTGACCCAAAGCCCCATCACACACCTGGCGCCCACACCCCTCACACACCTGACCCACTGACCCACTGCCCCCGCACACACACCTGACCCCCAGCCCCCACTCACCCGAGCCCTGAACACCACACATCTGACCCTCTGACCCACAGACCCCCACACCTGAAACCCAGCCCCTATACACCTGACACCAGCCACCCCACATGCACATGACCCCAGCCCCCACACACCTGAACCCCAGTCCCCACACACCTGAGCTCTGAACATCAGTAGCCACATACACATGACACCCAGCGCCCCACACACGTGAACCCCAGCCGCCCCCACGCGCTTGAACCATGCCCCACGGACAACCAACCCCTCAACACACCTGATCCCTTCATCCCCCCACACACCTGACCCACTGCTCCCCACACATCTGAACAACCTGTCACCCAGCCCCCCGAACACCAGTCCCTCAGCCTCCCCACACACATGAAACCCGGCCCCGCACGCACCTTATCCCCAGCCTCCCACACACTTGAACCCCAGCGCCGCAAACACCTGAACTCCAGCACAGCACACACCTGAACCCCAGCCCCTCACACACCTGACCCACTGCTCCCCACACCACTGAACAACGTCCCCCAGCCCCCCGGGCACCTGTCCCTCAGCCCCGCGCACACACATGAACCTCAGCCCTCCACAAACCTGACCCCCTCAGCTTCCGCACCTCTGACCCCCACCCCTACCACACATCTGAACCCCAGCCCTGCACACAGCTGACCGCTGGACTCCCCACACACTTGCCCTCAGCCCTCCCACACACCTGAGCCCCAGCCCACCAGAAACCGGACAACCAGCCTCACACAAACATGACCCCATCTCCCCCACACATCTGACCCCCAGACTCCCACACACATGACCATCAGCCCCTCACAAACCTGACCCACTGACCCGCCCAACATTTGACCCAAAGCCCAATCACACACGGCCCCCACACGCTTCACACCTGACCCACTGACCCACAGCCCCCGCATACACCTGATCTCCAAACCCACACACACCAGACCCCCATCCCCCCACAAACCTTACCCCCAGCCCCCCAAGCACCTGACAGCCAGCCACCCCACACACACCTGACCGCAACCTCCACACACACCTCACCCCCAGACCCCCACATAGCTAACCCCAGTCCCCTGCACACTTGACCGCCAGTCCCCCACTCAAGCCTGACACCCAACCCCCCACACACCTGACCCCAGCCCCCACATACACGTGACCCCAGCCCCCACACGCCTGAACCCCAGTCCCCACACACCTGACTTCTGTACCCCAGTAACCACACACACATGATACCCAGCCACCCACACACATGCCCCCAGCCGCCCCCACACGCCTGAACCACGACCCTCCCACACACCTGATAAGCAGCCCGCCAACTGACACCCACTGCTCCCCACACACACGAACAACTTGTCACCCAGCCCCCCGGACAACTTTCCTTAATCCCCCCCACACACCTGAAATCCTGCAAAGCACGCGCCTGAACCCCAGCCTCCCACATACCTGACCCCTCAGCCCCTCCATATAGCTGACGCCCCAGCCCCCACACACTTGAACCCCAGCCCCCACACACTTGACCGCCTCATCCCCCACACAAATGACCCCTGCTCCAACACACGTGACGTCAGCCCTCCACACACCTGATCCCCTCAGCCCCAACACACCTGTCCCCCACCACTCCGACACACTTGAACCCCAACCCCCCACAAACGTGACACCCAGCCCTCTACACACCTGAATCACAGCCCCCCCACTTACCTGACCCCTAGGCTCCGCACACACCTGATCCACAGCCCCCCACACACCTGACCCACAGCCGCCACACACCTGACCAACTTGTCACCCAGCTGCCCGGACGCCTGTTCCCCAGCCCCACCACACACCTGAACCCCAGCCCACACACACCTGAACTCAAGCCACGCACACACCTGAACCCCAGCCCCCCACACACCTGACCCACAGCCCCCCATCCACCTGACCCGCTCAGCCCCCCCAAACAGCACAATCCAAGTCCCCCCACACTCCTTGCCCCCTCAACCCCCCCACATGGCTGATCCCCCACGCCCCTCACACACCTGACAACCAGACCCCCACACACCTGATCCCTTGCCCACAACAGACCTGACCTCAGCCTTTCACACACCTGACTCCCCGACACCCCCACACCCCTGATCACCACCCTTCCGACACACCTGTACTCCACCACCCCCACACACACCTTACCCCCTCAGCAACCCCCCCGCCCACATGGCTGATCCCCCACGTCCCCCACACACCTGACCCCAGCCCTCCACAAACATGACCCCCTCAGCCCCGCCACGTAGCTGACCCCCAGCCCCCCCACACACCTGAACCCCAGCCCCGTACAAGCCTGAACTCCACAACAGCACACACCTGAACCCGAGCCCCCACACACAGGACCCCCTGACCCCAGCAGACCTACTTCCTAGCCCCGCAGACAGCTGACTCCCTGACTCCCACACACCTGACCCTGCGCCCGCCCCCACACCCCTGAACCCCAGCCCCCCAGAAACCGGACCACCAGCCTCACACACACCTCACAACCAGCCCCCCACACAACTGACCCCCTCAGCCCCACACACACATGACCCATTGCCCACAACAGACCTGACCTCAGCCCTCCACACACATGACCCGCTGACCCACCCACATCCCTGACCCCCACCCCTCCGACACTCCTGAACCCCTGCCCCCCACACAACTGGCCCTCACACCTCCCACACCCTGAACCCCATCCCTGCACACAGCTGACACCCTGACTCCCCACACACCTGACCCTGAGCCCCCCACACATCTGAACGCTAACCCCCACAAACCAGACACCCAGCCTCTCACACACATGCCTCTCAGCTCCCCACACACACCTGACCCGCAGACCGTCGCACAAAAGACCACCAGCCCCTCACAAAGCTGAACCCCAACCGACCAACACACCCGACCCTCAGATCCCCACACAGCTGACCCCCAAACCCCCACACACCTGACCCCCAGCCCCTCACAAACCTGACCCCAGCTGCCCAACACTTCTGACCCCTCCCAACATTTGACCCACAGCCCCATAACACACCTGGCCCCCACACCCCTCACACACCTGACTCCCATACCCCCACAAACCTGACCCCCAGCCCCCCACACACCTGACAGACAGCCCCCCACACACACCTGAACCCAACCCCCACACACACCTCACCTCCAGTCCCCCACATACCTGACCCCCAGTCCCCCCGCACACGTGACCTCTAGCCCCCCTGCGTACCTGACCCCAAAGCCCCCACTCACCTGACGGCCTGACCCCACACATCTGACACCCTGACCCGCAGACCTCACACCTGAAACCCAGCCCCCCATGCACCTGACCCCAGCTCTCACCAGACAGGTGACCCCACAGCCCACATACCTGAACCCCAGTCCCCACACACCTGACCTGTGAACATCAGTAGCCACATACACATGACACCCAGCGCACCACACATGTGTCCCCCAGCCGCCGCCCCCCCATGCTTGAACCACGCCCCCAGCCAACCAGCCCCCAAGCACACCTGATCCGTTCAACACCCCACACACCTGGCCCACTGCTCCCCACACATCTGAACAACTTGTCACCCAGCCCCCCGGACACTAGTCCCTCAGCCCCCCTATGCACCTGATCCCCAGCCTCCCACACACCTGAACCCCAGCCCCCCACACACCTGACACAATGCTCCTCACACACCTGAACAACTTGTCACCCAGCCCCCCGGACACCTGTCCCTCAGCCCCCCGCACCCACCTCAACCACAGCCCCCCACACACCTGACACAGTGCCCCCAGCACACCTTAACTCAGCCCTCCACAAACCTGACCCACTCAGCCCCCCGCACCTCTGACCCCCGCCCCTACCACACGTCTGAGCCCCAGCCCCGCACACAGCTGACCCCTTGACTCCCCACACACTTGCCCTCAGCCCCCCCCCCCACACACCTGTGCCCCAGCCCCCCAGAAACATGACAACCAGCCTCACATACACATGACCCCCAGCTCCCCACACACGCCCAACAGCACCTCACAAACCTGACCCCCAGCCGTCCAACACATCTGATCAACTGACCTGCCCAACATTTGACCCAAAGCCCAATCACACACCTGGCCCCCGCACCCTTCACACCTGACCCACTGACACACAGCCCCCGCACACACCTGATCCCAAACCCCCACACACCTTACCCCCACCCCCCCACAAACCTGAAACCCAGCCCCGCACACACCTGAACTCCAGCCCCCTGCATACCTGGCCATCAGCCCCACACACGCCTGACACCCAGCCCCCCATACACCCGACCCCAGCCCCTACACACATGTGACACCAGTCCCCACACACCTGAACCCCAGTCCCCACACACCTGGCCACCAGCCCCACACACGCCTGACACCCAGCCCCCCATACGCCCGACCCCAGCCCCTACACACATGTGACACCAGTCCCCACACACCTGAACTCCAGCCCCCTGCATACCTGACCACCAGCCCCACACACGCCTGACACCCAGCCCCCCATACACCCGACCCGAGCCCCTACACACATGTGACACCAGTCCCCACACACCGAACCCCAGTCCCCACACACCTGACCTCTGTACCCCAGTAACCACACACAAATCACTCCCAGCCCACCACACACGTGCCCACCAGCCGCCCCCACACGCCTGAACTACGCCCCTCCTACACACCTGACAAGCAGCCCACCCCCACACCTGACCCCAGCCCCCGCGCACACATGTGACTCACAGCCCCCACACACCTGAATCCCAGTCCCTGGTCCCATGACCCCAGTCCTCCGCACCTAACTCCCAACCCCCTTCCCACTCACCTGACACCCTCAGCTCCCCACACACCTGACCCACAGCCCCCCCACACACCTGACCGACTTGTCACCCAACCCCCGGACACCTGTCCCACAGCCCCCCTCACACCTGAACACCAGCCCCCCACCCCTCTCACCCCAAAAGCACTTACCATACACACCTGAATCGCAGCCCTCCACACACCTGACCCCCTCAGCCCCCACACACCTGACACCCTGCCCCCAACAAACCAGACCTCAGCCCTCCACACATCGGACAGCCACTGCCCCTCAGACCCCTGACCTCCACCCCTCCGAAACACCTGAACTCCAGCCCCGCACACACCCGAGCAACAGCCCCCCACACACCTGACCCCATCGGCCTCACCACATAGTTGAAGCCAAGCCCCCTACACACCAGACCCCCTCAGCCTCCACCCACACACACCTGACTCCCAGCGCACACGCACATGACCCCCCCATCCCGCACACACCTGACTCCCAGCCCCCACACACGTGACCCCCCAGCCCCTACACACCTGGCTCCCAGACCGCCGCACACCTGACTCCCAGCCACCCCACATCTGACCCCATCAGATCCCCCACACACCTGACCCCCTGCCCCGACACACCTGACGTCAGCCCTCCACACACCTGACCCCCTTATCCCCTCAAAACACCTGACTCTCACCCCTCCGACATACCTGAACCCCAGCCCTGCACGTACCTGAACCCCAGCCCGCACACAGCTGACGCCCATCCCCCCACACACACATGACCCCTTCAGCCCCCCACACAACGGACACCCTATCCCCAACACACCTGGCGTCAGCCCCCCACACATCTGACCCCCTCAGCCACCCACACACCTGACCCCCGCCCCTCCGACACACCTGAACCTCAGCCCCGCACACACCTGAACCCAGCCCTCCCAGACACCTAACCCCCAGCCCCCCACAAACCTGCCCCCAGCGGCCCAACACACCTGACCCACTGACCCCCCTAAAATCTGAGCCATAGCCCCCCCACATCCCCCACGCACCTGACCCACAGACCCACAGCCCACGCACATAAATGACCCGCAGCCCCCCCACACACCTGACCCCCAGACCCTAACACACCTGACCCCCAGACCCCACACACCTGACTCCTGCCCCCCCACGCATCTGACAGCCAGCCCCCCCCCACACACACCTGACCCCAACTCCCACACACACCTCACCTCCAGTCCCACACATACCTGATCCACAGTCCCCCCACACTCTTGACCCCCAACCCCTAATCACCTGACTCCCTGACCCCCACACATCTGACCACCTGAACCCCACCCCCCCGACAAACCTGCCCCCCACATACACCTGAACCCCAGCCCCGCACACATCTGACTTCCAGATACCTGCATACCTGACCCCAGTCCCCCTATGCACCTGAAACCAGTACCCCACACTCACGTGACACCCAGCCCCAGCACAATTGAACCCCAGTCCCCACACACCTAACCTCTGATCCCCAGTAGCCACACACACATGACACCCAGCCCCCAACAAACGTGCCCCCCAGCCTCCCTCCCCCACACTCCTGAATCACAGCCCTCCACACACCTGACTCCCAGCCCCCCCACACACCTGACCCCCAGCCCCACCACACATCCAAACCCCTCAGCCAACCCACACACCTGTTCCCCAGCCCACCACACACCTGAACACTTTGACACCCAGCCCCCCGGACACCTGTCCCCAGCCCCCCCACCATGCACCTGAACACCAGACCCGCACACACCTGAAATCCAGCCCCGCACAAACCTGAACCCCAGCCCCCCACACACCTGACCCCCTCAGCAACCCCCAACATAGCTGATCCCAGCCACCCACACACCTGACTCCCAGCCCCCCCAAAACATTTGACCTCAGCCCTCCACACAACTGACCCCCCGGCACACCTGAACCCCAGCTCCGCACACACATGACCCCCAGCCCCCCCACACACCCGACCCCCGGCCCCCCACAAACCTGACCTCCAGCCGCCCAACACACCTGACCGACTGACCTCCAGTCCCTCACCTCACCTCACCTCCAGTCCCCACATACCTCACACACCTCACCTCCAGTTCCCACATACCTGACCCGCAGTCCCCCCACACACATCACCCTCACCCCCCAATCACCTTTCTCCCTGACCCCCACACATCTGACCCCTCCGACCCCCATCCCCCCTCACAAACCCGATCCCCTGCCCCCCACACACCTGACCGACAAGCCCCCACACACCTGACCAACTTGTCGCCCAGCCCCCGGACACCTGTCCGATGCACCCCCCCCACACAGCTAAACCTTAGCCCCGCACACACTTGAACTCCAGCCCTCCACACACCTGACCCCCACAGAACCAGCCCCACACAGTTGAATCGTAACCCTCCGCAAACCTGACTCCCAGCGCCCCACACACCTGATCCCATCAGCCCCCACACACCTGATCCCCACCCCTCCGACACACCTGAACACCAGCCCCTCACACACCTGAACCACAGCCCTCCCACATACATGATCACCAGACCTCCCGGTCTGTACACACCTGACGGCCTCAGCCCCCCATACCCCTGACCCCCATCCCTCCTACACACCTGAACTCCAGCCCCACACACACCTGAACACCAATCCCCCACACCTGATCCCTCAGCACCCCACACAACGGCAAACCCTGTCCGCAACACACCTGGCTTCAGCCCTCCACACACCTGACCCCCACCCCTCCGACACACCTGAAACCCAGCCCCGCACACACCTGAACCACAGCCCTCCCACACACCTGATCACCAGACCCCCCACAAGTGTGGCCCCCAGGCAGCCACAAACCTGACCCCCAGACCACCACATACCTGACACCCCCAGCCCTCCCCAACAAACCTGACCCCGTGGCCCAACACGTCTGACCCACTGACCCCCCCCCAAAATTTGACCAAAAGCCCAATCACACACCTGGCCCCCACACTCCACACGCACCTGACCCACTGACGCACAGCCCCCGCACATAACTGACCCGCAGCCCCCCACACACCTGACCCCCAGAACCCCACGCCTGTCCCCAGCCCCGCACATACTTGACATCCAGCCCCCAACAGCTGACACCAAGCCCCCTCATACACCTGACCCCATCCCCCACGCACACATGTGACCCAAAGCCCCCTCACACCTGAACCACAGTCCCCACACACCTGACACCTGATCCCATGTATCCACACAAACCATGACACTCAGCCTCCCACACACATTCCCTCGAGCTACCCCCACACGCCTGAACCCCCCCGCGACAGATCTGATACTCAGTCCCCCACATACATGAAACCCAGACCCCCACAAACATGACCCCAGTCCTCCGCACCTGACTCCCAACCCCCCAATCACCTGACCCCCTCAGCCCCCCACACACCTGACCAACTTGTCACCCAGCTCCCCGGATACCTGTCCCACAGCCCCCACACACATGTACCCCAGCATCCACACACCTGACCCCCACAGTACCTACCTACACACCTGATTCGCAGCCCTCCACAGACCTGACTCCCAGCGCCCCCCACACCTGACCCCCTCACCCCCCACACACCTGACACCCTGCCCACAACACACCAGACCTCAGTCCTCCACATACCTGACCGCCACAGCCCCCACACCCTTGATTTCCACCCCTCCGACACACCTGAACTCCAGCCCCGCACACACATGAACAACAGCCCCCAACACACCTGACCCCCTCGGTCTCACTACATAGCTGACCCCAAGCCACCTACACACCTGACCCCCTCAGCCCCCCCCCCACACACACAACCCACTCCCAGCACCTCACGCACCTGACCACCTCAGCCCGCACACACCTGACTCCCAGCACCCACACACCTGACCCTCCCAGCCCCCACACACCTGACTCCTAGCCACCCCACACACCCGACTCCCAGCCCACTCACACACCCGACACCCAGCCCATCCACACATCTGACCCTATCAGCTCCCCCACACACATGACCCCCTGCACCAGCACAACTGACGTCAGCTCTCCACACAACTGATCACCTCATCCCCCCAAAATCACCTGACACTCACCGCTCCACCTGAACCCCAGCCCTGCACACAACAGACTCCCAGGCCTCCCACACACATGAACCCCACCCCGCACATAGCTGACGCCCAACGCTCCACACACCTAACCCCCTCAGCCCCCCACACAAGTGACCCCTTGTCCCAACACACTTGATCTCAGCCCTCCACACACCTGACCCCCTCCGACACACCTGACCCCCAGCCCCCCACAAACCTGACCTCCAGCCGCCCAAAACATCTGACCGACTGACCCCAGTCCCTCACATCACCTCCAGTCCCCACATATCTCACACACCTCACCTCCAGTCCCCACATACCTGACCCCCAGTCCCCCCACACACTTCACCCCCAGTTCCCCAATCACCTGACTCCGTGACCCCCACACACCTGACAGACAACCCACCACACACCTGATCACCAGCCCCCCACACACCTGACACCCAGACCACCACACACCAGACCCCCCAGCCCCCCCCAACAAACCTGACCCCAGCGGCCAAACACGTCTGACACACTGACCCCCAACATTTGACCCAAAGCCCAATCACACATCTGGCCCCCACACTCCCCACGCACCTGACCCTCTGACCCACATCCCCCGCACATAACTGACCCACAGCCCCCCCACACACCTGACCCCCAGGCCCCCACACATCTGACCCCCAGCCCCCATACATACCTGACCACCTGCCCACCCACACATCTGTCCACCTCAGCCCCCCCACATATGTGCCCCCCTGCCCCAACACCCATGACGTCAGCCCTCCACACACCTGACCCCCTCAGGCCCCCACACACATGACCCTCACCCCTGCGACACACCTGAAACACAGCACCGCACACACCTGACCCCAGCCCTCCCACACACCTGAACCCCAGCCCCGCACACAGCTGCCGCCCAAACCCACCACATACCTGACCCCCTCAGCCCCCCACACACCTGACGCCCGCCCCTCCGACACACCTTAACCCCAGACCTCCCACACACCTGACCACAAGACCCCCACACACGTGACCCCCAGCCACCCACACACACGTTACCCCTGCCCCCACACACCTGAACTCCAGTCCCCACACAACTGACCTCTGAACCCCAGTATCCACACACACATGACATACAGCCCCCCACAAACGTGTCCTACTGCCGCACCCCCACACGCCTGAACCACACCCCCGGACATCTTTCCTTTAGCCCCACCACACACCTGAACTGCAGCAAAGCTCGCACCTGAAACCCAGCCCCCCACACACCTGACCCCCTCAGCCCCCCACACATCTGACGCCCACCCCTCCGAAACACCTGAACTCCAGCCCCGCACACGTCTGAACACGAGCCCCATGCACACCTGACCCCCTCAGCCCCACCTCATGGCTGACCGCAAGCCCTCCACACACCTGCCCCATCAGCCCCCCACATACCTGGATCCCAGCCCGCCACACACCTGACCCCTCCCTGACCACACCTGACCCCTCCCTAGCCACACCTGACCACCTGACACCCAGCCCCCCCATACACCTGACCACAGCCCTCTCACACATGAACCCCAGCCCGGCACACACCTGAACGCCAGCCCCTCTCACACCTGAACCCCCGCCCCGCACACACCTGAACCCCAGCCCCGCACACAGCTGAACACCAGCCCCGCACACAGCTGACGCCCAGCCCCCCCCACACGCCTGACGCCTTGAATCCCCACACACGACCCCCAGCCCCCCCCACACACCTGAACCCCTGATTCCCAGACCCCCACACACCTTATCTCCAGTCCTCCATGTACCTACCCCCCAGTCCCCCACAAACCTGACACCTAGCCCCCCACACACACCTGACCCAGCCCCGTACACACCTGACTTCCACCCTACACACCTGACACCGAGCCCCCCCCACTCCTGACACCGAGCCCCCCATACACCTGACCTCAACCCCCCACACACACGCGTCCCCCAGCCCCCGCACCTGAACCACACTCCCCACATACCTGACCCCTGATACCCCACTAGCCACACACACATGACACCCAGCCCACCAGAGACGTGCACCCCAGCCACCGCCCCCCTCCCCACACTCCTGAACCTCAACCACCCCCGCACACCTGACTTCCAGCCCCACACACCTGACCCCCTAAACCCACCACACACCTGACACCCAGCCTAACACACACACCTGACCACCCAGCCCACCGTACACATGTCCCCAGCCACACCCCACACACTTGAACACCAGCACCGCACACACCTGAACTCCAGCCCCGCACACACCTGAACCCCAGCCATCCACACACCTGAACCTCTCAGCCCTCCATCGACATAGCTGACCCCCAGCCCCCAACACACCTGACACCCAGCCCCCCCATACACCTGACACCCAGCCCCCCATACACCTGATCGAAGCCCCCCACTCACGTGAACCTTACCGCTGCCCACACAAAAATACAGACCCGAGACCCCACACACCTGATACCCAGAACCCCCCCCCCACATCTGTGACCCACACACCTGACCGCCTTGTCACCCAGCCCCTCGGACACCTGTCCCCAGCCCTCCCATACACCAGAACACCAACCCCTCACACACCTGAACCCCAGCCCCGCACACACCTGATCCCCAGCCCTCCCACATATCTGAACCCCAGCCCCGTATTAGCTGACGCCCAGCCCCAGAACCCTGACCCCCTGAATCCCCACACACATGACCCCAGCCACCCACACACATGACCCCCAGTCCCACCACACGCCTGACCCCTTGATTCCCAGACCACACCTCCTGTCCCCCAAATACCTGACTCCCGGCCCCTCCACAAATATGACCCCCAGCCCCAGACACGCAACTGACACCCAGCCCCGCTCACACCTCACTCCAGACCCCCTCACACATACGTGGCCCCCAGCCCCCACAATCCTTAACCCCACTCCCCACACACTTAACCCCTGATCCCCAGTAGCCACACACACATGACACCCAGCCCCTCACACACGTGCGCCTCAGCCGCCCCCCCACACTCCTGAACAAACCCTCCCCGCGCACAACTGACTAGCAGCCCGCACACAGCTGACCCCCTCAGCCCCCCACACACCTGACCTCCAGCCCCCAACACACCTGACCACCTTGTCACCCAGCCCCTCGGACACCTGTCCCCAGCCCTCCCATACACCAGAACACCAGCCACCCACACACCTGAACCCCAGCCCCGCACACTCCTGAACCCCAGCCCTCCACACACCTGACCACCTCAGCCCCCACCCATACAGCTGATCACCAGCCCCCCGCAAACCTGACCTATTCATCCCCCACAAACCTGACGCCCATCCCCCGCACACACCTGATCCCCTGCCTCCAAAACACGACCTCAGCCCTCCGCACGCCTGAACCTCTGAGCTCCCCACAGCCCTGACCACTACTCCTCCGATGCACCTGAATCCCAGCTCCGCCCACACCTGACCCCTAACTCCCCACACACCTGAACACCACCCCCCCACAAACCGGACCCATAGCCTCCCACACACATAACCCACAGCTCCCCCCACACACATGACCCCAGGACACCCAAACACCTGACCACCAGACCCTCGCAAACCTGACCCCCAGCCGCACAACTCATCTGACCCACTGACCCCCCAACATGTGACACAGCGCCCCTTTATACGCCCCCACACCCCGCACACACCTGACCCACTGACCCACAGCCTCCGTTTTTAACTGACCCCCAGCCAACCACACACCTGACTCCTAATCCCCCCCACGCACCTGACAGCCAGCCGCCCCACACACACTTGACCCCAATCCCCACACCCCCCTCAACTCCAGTCCCCCACTTACTTGACCCACAGTCCCCCTACACACTTGAACCCCAGCCCCCACTACCCTGACACCCTGACCCCCACACATCTGACCCCTTGACCCCCAAAACCCTCACACACCTGTTCCCAGGCCCCACACACACACCTGTTCCCAAGCCCCCCACACACCTGAACGCCAACCCCGCACACACCTGAACTCCTGCCCTCCACACAGCTGACCCATTCAGCCCCCGCCGACATAGGTGACCCCCAGCATCCCACACAAATTATCCCCAGCCCCCCCGACATTGTAATCTACATTAATGATCTGGATGTCAACGTACAGGGCATGATCAGCAAGTTTGCAGATGACACAAAGTTACGGGGGTGGTGAATAGCGAGGAAGGGATCTGCAAGCTGCAGGAAGATATAGATGAGATGGTCAGATGGGCGGAGCAGTGGCAGATGGAATTTAATCCTGAAAAGTGCGAGGTGATGCACTTTGGCAGGAATAACTTGGAGAGGGAGAACACCATGAATGGAAGGACCCTAGGGAAGACAGGGGTACAGAGGGACCTTGTAGTACAGGTACACAAGTCCTTGAAGGCAGCAGGACAGGTGAACAGGGTGGTCAAAAAGGCATATGGGTTACTGGCCTTCATTAGCCGGGGCATCGAATATAAAAGTAGGGGGGTAATGATGGAATTGTACAGAACACTGGTGAGGCCACAGCTGGAGTATTGTGTACAGTTCTGGTCACCACATTATAGAAAGGATGTGATAGATTTGGAGAGGGTGCAGAGGAGATTCACCAGGATGCTGCCAGGGATGAAGGGCCTCGGCTATGAGGAGAGACTGAGCAGCCTGGGGTTGTTTTCCCTGGAGCAGAGAAGGCTGAGAGGGGACATGATCGAGGTGTACAAGATCATGAGGGGCATAGATAAGGTAGACGGCGGGGAACTTCTTCCACTGTTGGAAGGTTTAACAACGAGGGGACATAGATACAGGGTAAGGGGAGGGAGGTTTCGGGGGGATGTGAGAAAGAACTTTTTCACCCAGAGGGTGGTTGGAGTCTGGAACTCACTGCCTAGGGTGGTGGTGGAGGCGGGAACACTCACAACGTTTAAGAGGCATTTGGATGGGCACTTGAAATGCGACAACATTCAGGGCTACGGTCCAAATGCGGGAAAATGGGATTAAAATTAGAATGTGTTTGGTAACGGGCGGCACGGACACGATGGGCCGAAGGGCCTCTTTCTGTGCTGTAGGACTCTATGACTCTATGACTCCATAGCTGACTGCAAGCCCCCCACACACCTGACCCCATCAGCACCCCCATACACCTGACTCCCAGCCCACCCCCCACACACCTGACCCCCTCAGACTCCACACACCTGACCCCCAGGCACCCCACATACCCGATCCAGAGCCCCCACTCAACTGAACAGTCAACAGAGCTTTATTTGTCATTCGGTACCAAGGTACCGAACGAAACTACATAGCAGTCACACCAAAAGAAAGAACACAAGACACATAACCCCAACACAAATGTCCATCACAGTGACTCCAAACACCTCCTCACTGTGATGGAGGCAACAAAACTTCCACTCTCTTCCCCCATGCCCACGGACAGACAGCTCGTCCCCGACCGACCCGCACAGTCCCCGCAAGGGGATGGAAGTCCACGCGGCCGAGCCGCGCCGGGCGATGTTAGGTCCCGCGGCCGAGCCGCACCGGGCGATGGAAGGCCCCGCGGCCGAGCCGTGCGCAGCTAAGTCCCGCGGCCGAGCCGCGCTGGGCGCTGTTAGGTCCCGCGGCCGAGTCGCACCGGGCGATGGAAGGCCCCGCGGCCAAGCCGCACCGGGCGATGTTAAGTCCAGCGGCCGAGCCGCACCGGGCGATGTTAGGTCCCGCGGCCGAGCCGCACCGGGCGATGTTAGGCCCCGCGGCCGAGCCGCACAGGGCACTGTTAAGTCCAGCGGCCGGGCCGCACAGGGGGATGTTAGGTCCCGCGGCCGAGCCGCACCGGGCGATGGAAAGCCCCGCGGCGGAGCCGCACCCCGCGCCGTGAGGAAGACACCTAAAAGAGAAAGGTTTCCCCCACCCCCCACCCACACCACCACCCCCCCCACCCACACAACGACCCCCCACCCACACCACCACCCCCCACCTACACCACCACCCCCCACCCACACCACCACCCCCCCACCCACACCACCACCCCCCACACATACACAAACAAAAAAAACAAAAACCATCCCAACACCGACACACAACAAAAGAAAAGGAAAAAAGACGAACAGACTGCTAGCGAGCCGCAGCCGTTAGGCGCCGCCACTTCCGCTGCGAGTCTGGTGTGTGAGGAGCTGAGGGGTCAGGTGTGTAGGGGCTGGGAGTCAGATGTGCGCGAGCGGGATGTGGTTCAGGAGTGTTGGGCGTGGGGGTGCGGCGCACATGTGTGGGGGGCTGGGTGTCATGTGTGTGTGTCTACTGGGGATCAGGTTCAGGAAACCCACATCCCACACACCTGACCCCGATCCCCAGTAGACACACACATGACACCCAGCCCCCACACATGTGCGCCCCACCCCCACGCCCAACACTCCTGAACCACATCCCCCTCGCGCACATCTGACTCCCAGCCCCTACACACCTGACCCCTCAGCTCCTCACACACCTGACTCGCAGCTCCCCACACAAATGAACACCTTGTCACCCAGCCCCATGGACACCTGTCCCCAGCCCCCCCACACACATGAGCCCCAGCCCCGCACACACTTGAACCCCAGCCCTCCACACACCTGACCACCTCATCCCCCCACACACACCTGACTTCCAGCCCACCACACACTTGATCCCCTGCCCCCATCGCACCTGAGCTCCCCTGCCCCTCCCCACACATCTGAATTCCAGGCCTCCACGCACGTGGTCTCCTCAGACCCCCACACGCATAGCCGACCCCCAGCCCCCCCCACACACACACGATCCCCAGCCTCCCCACACACCTGACCACTTTAGCCCCCACATACCTGACTCCCAGCCCCCAACACACCTGACCTCAGCCCTCCACACACCTGACCCACTCAGCTTCCCACACCCCTGATCCCCACCCTCCGCCACCCCTGAACCCCAACCCCGCACACACCTGACCGCCAGCCCTCCCAAATACCTGAACCCCAGACCCGCAAGCAGCTGATCCCCTGACTCCCCACACACCTGACACTGAGCCCCACCACACACACAAACCCCAGCCCCTCAAAAACCGGAACACAAGCCTCCCACCTACATGACCCCGAGCTCCCAATACACACCTGACCCCCAGACCCCCACACACCTGACCCACATACCCCCACACACCTAACCCCAGGCCCTCTCAAACCTGACCCCCAGCCGCCCAACACATCTGACCCACTGACCCGCCCAATATTTGACCCAAAGCCCCATCACACACCTGGCCCCCATACCCCCCACACACCTGACCAACTGACACACAGCCTCCGCACACACCTAACCCCCATTCCCCCACAAACCTGACCCACAACCGCCCAACACATCTGACCCACTAACACCCCAACATTTGACCCAAAGCCCCATCTCATACCTGACCCCACCACCCCAAACACCTGACATGGATAGAAAATTGGTTGACAGACAGAAAGCAAAGAGTGGGGATAAATGGGTCCCTTTCAGAATGGCAGGCAGTAACTAGTGGTGTACCGCAAGGCTCGGTGCTGGGACCGCAGCTATTTACAATATACATTAATGACTTGGATGAAGGGATTAAAAGTACCATTAGCAAATTTGCAGATGATACAAAGCTGGGTGGTAGTGTGAACTGTGAGGAAGGTGCTATGAGGTTGCAGGGTGACTTGGACAGGTTGTGTGAGTGGGCGGATGCATGGCAGATGCAGTTTAATGTGGATAAGTGTGAGGTTATCCACTTTGGTGCTAAGAATAGGAAGGCAGAGTATTATCTGAATGGTGTCAAGTTAGGAAAAGGGGACGTACAACGAGATCTGGGTGTCCTAGTGCATCAGTCACTGAAAGGAAGCAGGCAGGTACAGTAGGCAGTGAAGAACGCCGTTGGAATGTTGGCCTTCATAACAAGAGGAGTTGAGTATAGGAGCAAAGAGGTCCTTCTGCTGTTGTACAGGGCCCTAGTGAGACCACACCTGGAGTACTGTGTGCAGTTTTGTCTCCAAATTTGAGGAAGGATATTTTTGCTATTGAGGGCGTGCAGCGGAGGTTTACTAGGTTAATTCCCGGAATGGCGGGACTGTCATATGTTGAAAGACTGGAGCGACTAGGCTTGTATACACTGGAATTTAGAAGGATGAGAGGAGATCTTATCGAAACGTATAATATTATTAAAGGGTTGGACACGTTAGAGGCAGGAAACATGTTCCCAATGTTGGGGGAGTCCAGAACAAGGGGCCACAGTTTAAGAATAAGGGGTAGGCCATTTCGAACTGAGATGAGGAAAAACTTATTCAGTCAGAGAGTTGTGAATCTGTGGAATTCTCTGCCTCAGAAGGCAGTGGAGGCCAAATCTCTGAATAGACAATAGACAATAGACAATAGACAATAGGTGCAGGAGTAGGCCATTCAGCCCTTCGAGCCAGCACCGCCATTCAATGCGATCATGGCTGAGAGAGTTAGATAGAGCTCTTAAGGATAGCGGAGTCAGGGGGTATGGGGAGAAGTCAGGTGATTGAGACTGATCAGCCATGATCACATTGAATGGGGGTGCTAGCTCGAAGGGCCGAATGGCCTCTTCCTGCACATATTGTCTATTGTCTATTGTCTATTGACCCACTGACACACAGCCCCCTCACACACCTGAACCCCACCTCCCCACATACTGACTCCTGACCCCCCACGCACCAGAAAGCCAACCTCCAACACACACCTGACCCCAACGCCCACACACACCTCACCTACTGTCCCCCACACACCTGAACCCCAGCCCCGCACACAGCTGACGCCCAGCCCCCCACACGCCTGACGCCCAGAATCCCCACACACATGACCCCAGCCCCTCACACACATGACCTCTAGTCCCCCCACACACCAGACCCGCTGATTCCCAGACCCCCACACATCTCACCCCCAGAGCCCCACATACCTGACCCCCAGCCCCCCCACACCCATCTGAACCCATCCCCGCACAATCCTGACCAGCACCGCACACACCTGATCCCATCAGCCCCCAACCGCATTGCTGACCCCAGCCCCACCCCACACACTTGAACCCCAGCCCCGCAAACACCTGATCTCCAGTCCGCACACATCTGACACCCTCACGCCTCCAACGCAACTGGCTCCCAGCTCCCCCACACACCTCACCCCTCAGCCCCCCACACACCTGACCCAATCCCCCCAACATACCCGACGGCAGCCCTCCACACGCCTGAAACCCTCAGCCCCCCAAACACCTGAGCCCCACCCCTCCGACTCACCTGAAATACAGTCCCGCACACACCTGATCTCTTGCCCGGACACACCTGGCACCAGCCCTCCCACACACCTGAACCCCAGTCCCAGACCCCCGGACGCCCACACGCATGACCTGGATCCCCACAAACATAACCCCAGCCCCCACATACACATGACACCCAGTGTGCCCACACACCTGACCACCTGCTTCAGAGACCCCCATACACCTCACCTCCAGTCCCCCACATACGTGGGACCCATTCCCTCGACATACCTGACCCTCAGCCCCCACACACACCAGAACCCAGCGCGTAACACACCTGACCTCCTCCCCATGCACCTGACCCCAGACTCCCCCACACACGTGACCCCCTCAGACCCCCACCCGCATAGCGGACATCCGCCCCCACACACACACGATTCCCAGCATCCCCGCACACCTGACCACGTCAGCCCCCCACAAACCTGATTCCCAGCCCCCAACACACCTGACCTCAGCCCTCCACACACCTGACACACAGCCCGCGCACAGCTGGCCCCCTCAGCCCCCCACACACCTGACCCCCAGCCCGCGACATACCTGACCGCCTTGTCCCCAGCCCCTCGGACACCTGTCCCCAGCCCTCCCATACACCAGAACACCAGCCCCCCACACACCTGAACCCCAGCCCCCACACACCTGAACCCCAGCCCCCCACAAACCTGACCCCCATTGCTGACCCCCAGCCTTCCCCACACACCTAACACAGCCCCCACACAGCTGAATCCCTCATCCCATCACATAGCTGACCTCCAGCCCCGCACACAGCTGACGCCCAAACCCCACACGCCAAACTCCCTGATTCCCCACACACATGATCCCATCCCCCCATAAACATAATTCCCTGATCCCCAGACCCTCACACACACCTTAACCCAACCCCGCACACAGCTGACCTACAGCCCCCTGCCTACCTGATCCACAGCCCCTATACACCTGACACCCATCCCCCCATACACCTGAAACCAGCCCCCACACACATGAAACCCAAACCCCACACACACCTGAACCCTAGCCCCGCACACACCTGAACCCCAGCCCGTCCACACACCTGAACCCCAGCCCCCACACACATGAAACCCAACCCCACACACACCTGAACCCCAGCCCCGCACACACCTGGACCCCAGCCTCGTACACACCTGACCTCCAGCCCCGCACACACCTGAAACCCAGCCCCGCACACAACTGAACTCCAGCCCCGCACGCACCTGAACATCAGCACCGCACGCACCTGAAACCCAGCCCCGCACACACCTGAACCCCATCCCCCCACACTCCTGACGTGCAGCCCGCCCACACACCTGAACATCAGCCACGCACACAGCTGACATCCAGCTCCCCACAAGACTGACCCCTTGAATCCCCACAGACATGACCCCAGTCCACATACTCCTGACACCCAGCCCCCATACACCTGGCCCCAGCCACCCCCCACCCACATGTTACACCCAGCCCCCAGACACCTGGACACCACTCCCCACATACCTGACCCTGATCCCCAGTAGCCACACACACATGACACGCAGCCCCATACACGTGCGAACCAGCCACACTCCTGAACCCCCCCCCACACCTTACTCCCACCCACCCCCACACTCCTGAAACACATCTCCCCCCCGCACACCAGACTCCCAGCCCCAACATGACTGACTCACTCAGCCCCTCACACACCTGACTCCCAGCCCCACACACACCTGAACAACCTTGTCACAGCGCCCCCCGGACACCTGTGTAGTGTCCCCATACACACCTGAAACCCAACCCCGCACACACCTGAACTCCATCCCTCCACACACCTGACCCCACTAGCACACCCCACACACCTAAGCCCACCCCCCACACACCTGACTCCCTCAAACACCACACACCTGACACCCTGCCCCCAACACACCTGAACCCCACCCCTCCGACTCAACTGACCGACAGCCCCGCACACACCTGAACCCTAGCTCCGCACACACCTAACCCCAGCCCTCCCACACACTTGAACTCCAGCCCTGCACATTCCTGAACCCCTGCCTCCCCACACATCTGACTACTTCTGCCCCCACACACACCTGAATCCCAGCCCCCCCACACACCTGACCCCCTCAGCCCCCACACAACTGACCCCTTGCCACCGATACACCTGAACGCCAGCCTTGCACACACCTAACCCAAAGCCATCCCAAACAACTGAACCACAGCCCCGCACAAAGCTGACGCCCTGACTCCCCACACACCTGACCCTGAGCCCCTCCCACACACCTGAAACCCAGCCCCCACAAACCGGACACCCAGCCTCCCACACACATGACACCCAGCTCGCAACACACACCTGACCCCCAGCCCCTCACAAAACTGACCCTCAGCCCCCCACACAACTGACCCCCAGACCCTGACACACATGACCCCCAGCCCCTCACATACCTTACCCCCAGCAGCCCAAAACATCTGTGTGGGGGCTTGGGGTCAGCACAGCCTCAGCCTCTCACAAAACCGACCCACAGCCCCCACTCACCTGAACCCCAGACCCCTACTCACATGACCCCAGCCCCTTACAAACCTAACCCACACCCGCCCATCACACCTGACCCTCCGACCCACAACCCTGCACATAACTGACCCCCAGTCCCCCCACACAACTGACTCCTGCCCCCCCCCACGCACCTGACAGTCAGCACCCCCATACTCACTTGACACCAACCCCCACACACACCTCACCTCCAGTCCCCCACACACTTGACCCCCATTCCCCCCACATACCTGACCCCCATCCCCCCTCTCACCTGACCCATTGACCCCCACACACACCCGAACCCCAGCCAGTGCAACTGACGCCCAACCCCTCACACGCCTGACCTCCAGCTCCGCTAACACCTGACGCCCTGCCCCCAACAAACACCTGACCCCCTCAGCCCCCTGCACACCTGAACCCCAGCCCCCCACCCAGCTGAACTCCAGCCCCACACACATCTCAACATCACACGCCCCACACACATGAATCCCAGCCCTCCACACATCCGACCCCTTCAGCCTCCACATAGCTGGCCCCCAGCCCCCACACGCCTGACTCCCTCAGCGGTCCCCAGATAGCTGGCCCCCAGCCACCCACAAACCTGATCCCCACACCTGAACCACTCAGCCACACCCCACACACCTGAATCCCAGCCCCGCACACGTGACCCCCACAGCACCCCACACACACCTGACTCCCAGCCCCCCCAGACACCTGACCACCTCCGCAGCCCGCACACACCTGACACCCAGCCCCCCACACACCAGACAACCAGCCGCACCACACACCTGACCCCCTCAGCCATCCACAAACCTGACACCCATCCCTCAGACACAGCTGAACTCCAGCCCTCCCACAGACCTGACCCCCTCAGCCCCCCTCCCATATAGCTGAACCGCAACCCCGCACACAGCTGACACCCAGTCCCCACGCACCTGAACCCCACTCCCCACACACCTGACCTCTGATCACAAGTAGCTACACACATGACACCCAGCCCCCCACACACGTGCACCCCAGCCCCGCCCCCACACTACTGAATCACAGCCACCCCCCGCATACTTGACTCCCAGCCCCACACATCTGACCCCTTGATCCCACCACATACCTGACACCCAACACCGCACACACCTAACCACCTTCACCCAACCCTACTGACACCTGTCACCATTCCCCCCCAACATACCTGAACACCAGCACCGCACACATCTGAACTCCAGCGCCGCATACACCTGACACCCAGCCCCCACACACCTGACCCCAGCCCCCCCACACACGTCACTCCCAGCCCCCACACACATGAACCCTAGTCCCCACACACCTGATCTCCAGTATACACACACACATGACACCCAGCCCCCCCCACATACGTGCACCGCAGCCCCCCCCCCCACTTCTGAACAACAGCCACCTCCCCCACACACACACCTGACAACCAGACGCCAGACACCGGAGTTACTGATGATCAACCCCCACACACACCTGACCCCACCAGCCCCCCACACACCTGAACACATTGTCGCCCAAACCCCCGTACACATGTCCTCCAGCCACGCACACACTTGATCCCCAACCCCCACAAACACATCTGACCCCCTCAGCATACCCCCAGACACCTGACCCACAGCCCCCCACACAGCTGACTCCTGGCCCCCACGCACCTGACAGCCAGACCCCCCCACACACACCTGACACCAAACCCCCCACACACCTCACCTCAAGTCCCCTTCATACCTGATCCCCCAGTCCCCCCATACACTTGACCCACAGCCCACCACTCAACTGACCCTGACCGCCACACATCTGGCCCCTTGGCCGCCACCCGCCCACACACCTGACCCCAGTCTCTCACACACACCTGACCCAAAGTCCCCACACACCTGGTCCCTGATCCCCAGTAGCAACACACACACGACACCCAGCCCCCACATACGTGCCCCCCTAGCCGGCCCCCACACCATTTGAACCACAGCCCCCCCTCGCACACCTGAAAACCACCCCCCACACATCTGACACCCAGCACGCCACACACATACCCCCAGCCCCCACACATACCAGAACACCTTGTCACCCAGCACCTCGGACAGCTGTCCCTCAGCCCCCCCGCACACCAACACCAGCGCGCACATACCTGACCCCCTCGGAATCCCTCCAATTAGCTGACCCCAGCCCCCCACACATCTGATCCCCAGCCCTCCACACACACCCGAACCCCAGCCACAGAGCAACTGACGCCCAACCCCCCACACACCTGACAACTTCAGCCCTCCACACACCTGACCCCCACAGCCCCCACACTCCTGAACAACTTGTTACCCAGCCCCCTGGACACCTTTTCCCCAGCCCACAACAAACTTGAACACCAGCCATGCACACACCTGAACACCAGCTCCGCACACAGCTGAACCCGAGCCGCCCACACAGCTGACCCCATCAGCAGCCCCCAACATAGCTGACCCGCAGCCTACCACACACCTGATTCCCAGCCCCCCCACATACATGAACCCCTCGCCCACCAAACACCTGACACCCTGCCCCCAACACACCTGACCTCAACCAAAGGTAAATCATGTCTGACGAATCTTATAGAATTTTTCGAGGATGTAACCAGTAGAGTGGATAAGGGAGAACCAGTCGATGTGTTATATCTGCACTTTCAGAAGGCCTTCGACAAGGTCCCACATAGGAGATTGGTGTACAAACTTAAAGCACACGGTATTGAGGGTTCAGTGTTGAGGTGGATAGAAAATAGGTTGGCGGACAGGAAGCAAAGAGTAGGAATAAACGGGTCCTTTTCGGAATGGCAGGCAGTGACTAGTGGGATACCGCAAGGCTCAGTGCGGGGACCCCAGTTATTTACAGTGTATATTAATGATTTGGACGAGGGAATTGAATGCAACATCTCTAAGTTTGCGGATGACACGAAGCTGGGTGGCAGTGTTAGCTGCGAGGAGGATGCTAGGAGGCTGCAGAGTGACTTGGATAGATCAGGCGAGTGGGCAAATGCATGGCAGATGCAATATAATGTGGATAAATGTGAGATTATCCACTTTGGCGGCAAGAACAGGAAAGCAGAGTATTGCCTGAATGGTGACCGATTGGGAGAAGGGGAAATGCAACGGGACCTGGGTGTCATGGTGCACCAGTCATTGAAAGCAAGCATGCAGGTGCAGCAGGCAGTGAAGAAAGCGAATGGTATGTTGTCATTCATAGCAAGAGGATTTGAGTTTAGGAGCAGGGAGGTTCTGCTGCAGTTGTACAGGGCCTTGGTGAGACCGCACCTGGAGTATTGTGTGCAGTTTTGGTCTCCTAACCTGAGGAAAGACGTTCTTGCCTTAGAGGGAGTACAGAGAAGGTTCACCAGATTAATCCCTGGGATGGCGGGACTTACATGAGGAAAGACTGGATAGACTGGGCTTGTACTCGCTGGAATTTAGAAGACTGAGGGGGATCTAATAGAAACATATAAAATTCTTAAGGGGTTGGAGAGGCTAGATGCGGGAAGATTGTTCCCGATGTTGGGGGAGTCCAGAACCAGGGGTCACAGCTTAAGGATAAGGGGGAAGTCTTTTAGGACCGAGATGAGAAAACATTTCTTCACACAGAGTGGTGAGTGTGGAATTCTCTGCCACAGAAGGTAGTTGAGGCCAGATCATTGGCTATATTTAAGAGGGAGTTAGATGTGGCCCTTTTTGCTAAAGGGATCAGGGGGTATGGAGAGAAGGCATGTACAGGCTACTGAGCTGAATGGTCAGCCATGATCATATTGAATGGCGGTGCAGGCTCGAAAGGCCGAATGGCCTACTCCTGCACCTATTTTCTATGTTTCTATGTTTCTAACCCTCCACACACCTGACCGCCGCAGCCCCCCCCACCGCTGAACCCACGCCTCCGACACACCTGAACTCCAGTCCCGCACATAACAGAACCCCAGCCCCCCACACATCTGACTTCCACCCCCCAAACACCTGACACCCAGCCCCCCCATACACCTGACCTCAACACCACACACCTGACCCCCAGCCCACCACAAACCTGACCCACTGCCTCCACACACACCTGAACCCTGCCCCGCACAAACATGACTTTCACCCCCACACAAACCTGACATCCAGCCCCCCACACCTGACACCCAGCCCCCCATACACCTGACCTCAACCCCCCACACACACATGTGACCCCCAGCCCCCACAAATCTGAACCCCAATCCCCACACACCTGAACACTGATCCCCGTAGCCACACACACCTGACCACCTCAGCCCACCACACACCTGACACCAAGCCCCACACACACCTGACCAATTTGTCACCCAGCCCACCGGACACCTTTCCCCAACCCCCACCCACACCCCTGAACCCAAGCACCGCACACACCTGAACCCCAGCCATCCACATACATGAACCTCTCATACCCCCACCCACATACCTGACCCCCTTCCCCCCCCCACATATCTGACACCCAGTCCCCACAAACCTGACCTCTGATCCCCAGTAGCCACAAACACATGACTACCAGCCCCCCACATACGTGCCCCCCAGCTCACCCCCCCATTCCTGAACCACAGCCCCCCCCCACACACAACTGACAACCAGACCCCACACACCGGAGCAACTAATTCCCAACCCCCTCCCACACCATAAACCCAGTGCCCCTCACACCTGGCCCCAGCGCTCCACACAATTGCCCCTCAGCTGATCCACACACCTGATCCCCATCCTGCCACATACCTGACCACGGACCCCCACACACCTGACACCCACCTCACAACACACGTGACCCCCTGACGCCCCATACACCTGGGGCCCATCAGCCCACACACATGGCCCCTTGACCCCAGCCCCCGCACACACCTAACTACCAGCCCCCCACACACATTCCCCCCAGCGCCCCACACACCTGACCCCCAGCCATCCAACGCACCTGAAACCCAGCCCCGCGCACACCTGACCACCCGAACCCCACACACCTAAGCAACCGACCCCACACACCTGACCGCTAGACCTCCAGCCCCCACACGCAACTGACACCCAGCCACCCAGATACATGACCTCCAGCTCTGCCACAAACCTAACTCTTAGCCCCCCGCACACCTGACCCACTGAGCCCCACCACCCTACACACCCGAACCCCTTGCCCCAAGCTCCCCCAGACACCTGACATCCCCGACACACCTCTTCCCCAGCCCCCCTAGAATCCTGACCTCCAGGCAGCTTCTCACAAACCTGACCCCGAGCCCCCCACTCCCACCTGACCCACTGAGCCACAGACCCCGACATATCTGACCCCCATCCCTTCACACACCTGAACCCCTGATCCCCACCTACCCCCACACACCTGAAACCCAGCCCGCCACACACCTGACCCCCAGCCTCCCACAAACCTGAACCCCAGCCCACCACACACCTGACCCCCAGCCCTCCCACACACCTGAACCCCAGCCCCTCCCACACCTGAACCCCAGCCCCCACACACACCTGACCACCCGACCACCCACAGCAGACGTCCAGCCCCCCCACCAGCCTGACCCACTAACGCACCACACACACGACACCAGCCCCCCACCGACATGGCCACCAGTATCCCCAGGCACCTGACACCCAACCCCTCGCCCAGACACACCTGACCCCCAGCCCCAGAACAGATCTGTCACCGAGCCCCACCACACACCTGTCCCATGACACCCAGCCCAACCACACACCTGAAACCCAGCCCCCCACACACCTAACTCCCAGCGCCCCGGACACCAGACCCCCAGCCCACCCCAGATATCTGACACCCATATCCCCCACAGACATGTACACCAGCCCCCCCACATTCCTGACCTGTAGCCCCCCGCAAACTTAACCCCAGCCACCCCACACATCGGACATTCTCCCCTCCCCCACATACCAGACCCCCTGCCCGCATCCCCCACAACCTGACCAACTGACATCAGTCCTCCACACACCTGACACCCTGACAAGTGTTTGACCTGTCACCCAGCACCCTCACACACCTGAACCTCTAAACCCTAGCCTCCCCCACACACACCTGACCACTTTGTCACCCAGCCCTCAGACACCTGTTCCCCAGCTTCTGACACACCTGACCCCATTGCCCCCAGCCCCCCCCCCACAAATCTGACCCCCAGCCCTCCCACATACCTGACCCCTAGCCGGCCACACACCTGAACCCCAGCCGCTCACACAGCTGACCCACAGCCCCTCTCACACCTGACGCCCAGCCCCCCCCACCACGCCTGACCCACTGGCTCACCACACACACGAAAGCATCCCCGCACACACATGACCCCCATTAACCCCAGACACCTGACGCCCTGACCCCGTCACCCACACACCTGACCACTCGCCCCCACACACCTGCCCACCAGCGCAACCCCCTGACGCCACACAAACCTGGGCCACAGCCCCCCCCACCGCTGAACCCACGCCTCCGACACACCTGAACTCCAGTCCCGCACATAACAGAACCCCAGCCCCCCACACATCTGACTTCCACCCCCCAAACACCTGACACCCAGCCCCCCCCATACACCTGACCTCAACAACACACACCTGACCCCCAGCCCACCACAAACCTGACCCACTGCCTCCACACACACCTGAAACCTGCCCCGCACAAACATGACTTTCACCCCCACACAAACCTGACATCCAGCCCCCCACACCTGACACCCAGCCCCCCATACACCTGACCTCAACCCCCCACACACACATGTGACCCCAGCCCCCACAAATCTGAACCCCAATCCCCACACACCTGAACACTGATCCCCGTAGCCACACACACCTGACCACCTCAGCCCACCACACACCTGACACCAAGCCCCACACACACCTGACCAATTTGTCACCCAGCCCACCGGACACCTTTCCCCAACCCCCACCCACACCCCTGAACCCAAGCACCGCACACACCTGAACCCCAGCCATCCACATACATGATCCTCTCATACCCCCACCCACATACCTGACCCCCTTCCCCCCCCCACATATCTGACACCCAGTCCCCACAAACCTGACCTCTGATCCCCAGTAGCCACAAACACATGACTACCAGCCCCCCACATACGTGCCCCCCAGCTCACCCCCCCATTCCTGAACCACAGCCCCCCCCCACACACAACTGACAACCAGACCCCACACACCGGAGCAACTAATTCCCAACCCCCTCCCACACCATAAACCCAGCGCCCCTCACACCTGGCCCCAGCGCTCCACACATTTGCCCCTCAGCTGATCCACACACCTGATCCCCATCCTGCCACATACCTGACCACCGACCCCCACACACCTGACACCCACCTCACAACACACGTGACCCCCTGACGCCCCATACACCTGGGCCCCATCAGCCCACACACATGGCCCCTTGACCCCAGCCCCCGCACACACCAAACTACCAGCCCCCCACACACATTCCCCCCAGCGCCCCACACACCTGACCCCCAGCCATCCAACGCACCTGAAACCCAGCCCCGCGCACACCTGACCACCCGAACCCCACACACCTAAGCAACCGACCCCACACACCTGACCGCTAGACCTCCAGCCCCCACACGCAACTGACACCCAGCCACCCAGATACATGACCTCCAGCTCTGCCACAAACCTAACTCTTAGCCTCCCGCACACCTGACCCACTGAGCCCCACCACCCTACACACCCGAACCCCTTGCCCCAAGCTCCCCCAGACACCTGACATCCCCGACACACCTCTTCCCCAGCCCCCCTACAATCCTGACCTCCAGGCACCTTCTCACAAACCTGACCCCGAGCCCCCCACTCCCACCTGACCCACTGAGCCACAGACCCCGACATATCTGACCCCCATCCCTTCACACACCTGAACCCCTGATCCCCACCTACCCCCACACCAGACCCCCAGCCCACCCCACATATCTGACACCCATATCCCCCACAGACATGTACACCAGCCCCCCCACATTCCTGACCTGTAGCCCCCCGCAAACTTAACCCCAGCCACCCCACACATCGGACATTCTCCCCTCCCCCACATACCAGACCCCCTGCCCGCATCCCCCCACAACCTGACCAACTGACATCAGTCCTCCACACACCTGACACCCTGACAAGTGTTTGACCTGTCACCCAGCACCCTCACACACCTGAACCCCTAAACCATAGCCTCCCCCACACACACCTGACCACTTTGTCACCCAGCCCTCAGACACCTGTTCCCCAGCCTCTGACACACCTGACCCCATTGCCCCCAGCCCCCCCCCCCACAAATCTGACCCCCAGCCCTCCCACATACCTGACCCCCAGCCGGCCACACACCTGAACCCCAGCCGCTCACACAGCTGACCCACAGCCCCTCTCACACCTGACGCCCAGCCCCCCCCCACCACCACGCCTGACCCACTGGCTCACCACACACACGAAAGCATCCCCGCACACACATGACCCCCATTAACCCCAGACACCTGACGCCCTGACCCCGTCACCCACACACCTGACCACTCGCCCCCACACACCTGCCCACCAGCGGCCACACACACCTGCCCCCAGCCGCCCCCACACAAGTGATACCCAGCCCCCCAACAAAACGACCCACCAGCACCACCAAACACCGCGGCCCCGCGCACACCTGACCACCCGAACCCCACACACCTAAGCACCCGACCCCACACACCTGACCCCTAGACCTCCAGCCCCCACACGCACCTGACACCCAGCCACCCAGATACATGACCTCCAGCTCTGCCACACACCTGACTCCTAGCCCCCCGCACACCTGACCCACTGAGCCCCACCACCATACACACCCGAACCCCTTGCCGCAAGCCCCCCACTCCCACCTGACCCACTGAGCCACAGACCCCTACATACCTGACCACTCGATCCCTTCACACACCTGAACCCCTGATCCCCACCTACCCCCACACACCTGAAACCCAGCCCGCCACACACCTGACCCCCAGCCCCCCACACACCTGAACCCCAGCCCACCACACACCTGACCACTCGCCCCCACACACCTGCCCACCAGCGGCCCCACACACCTGCCCTCAGCCGCCCCCACACAAGTGACACCCAGCCCCCCGACAAAACGATCCACCAGCCCCACCAAACACTTGACAACCAGCCCCGCTGCACACACTTCACACCCAGGCCCCACACACCTGACCTCCAAACCCCCCACTCAACTGACCCCACGGCCCCACACACCTGAAAACCAGCCCTCCCTACACACCTGAAACCCTGACCCCCACTCACCTAACCCCCAGCCTTCCACAGATCTGACCCCTCAGCCCCCAACACGCATGACCCCCAGCCCTGCCACACACCTGACACCAAAACCTGCCCTACACACCTGACCTCGCCCCCCACATACACGACCCCCATCCCCCCCACACACACGCAACCCCCTGAAGCCACACAAACCTGGGCCAGAGCACCCCTCACACGTGAACAACTCACACCTGCGCCCCCACACACCTGCCTACAATCCCGTACACACCTGACCCCCACAGAACACACCTGACCCACAGCCCCCACACACATGACACCCAGCCCTCCCACACATTTTACGCCAAACCCCCCCACACACCTGACACCAGCCCCCCAGACACCTGACCCCCAGCCCTCCCACGCGCCTGAACTTCAGCCCCGGCATACCTGACCACCCGACCGTCACACAGCTGACGCCAACGCCCCACACACCTGAACTCCATCCTGCCACACACTTGACCATGGCTCCCCATACACTTGATCCCTCGCCCCACCCACCTGGGCCCCAGCACCCCAAACAACCGCCACCCAGCCACCCAGATACATGACCTCCAGCCCTTCCACACACCTGACTCCAAGCCCCCCACACACACCTGACCCACTGAGCCCTAGCCCCTCCTGCACACGTTCCCCCCTTGCCCCAGCCCCCCCAGACACCTGACACCCATCCCCCACACACCCCTCCCCAGCCCCCCTACAATCCTGACCTCCAGGCACCCTCTACAAACCTGACCCCGAGCCACCCACATACATCTGATCCCCCTGAGCACCAGACCCCAACATATATGACCCGCATCCCCACACATTACTGAACTCCTGATCCCCAGCCTCCCCCCACACACCTCACCCCCAGCCCTCTACACACCTGAACCCCAGCTCCTCACATACCTGATCCCCAGCCCCACACCCCCCACACTCCTAATCACCAGCCCTCCCATACATCTGAAACCCAGCCGCTCACACACCTGAAACACAGCTCCCCACACACCTGACTCCCAACCCCTCACACGCCTGACCCCCAGCCTCCCCCACAAACCTGCCCCCCAGCCCCCCACACACCTGAACCCCAGCCCCTCACACACCTGACCCATAGCCCCACACCCCCACACACTTAACCACCAGCCCTCCCACACATCTGAAACCCAGCCTGAAACACAGCTCCCCACACACCTGACCCCCAGCCCCCCCCCCCCAACATACCTGACACCCAGCACACCACACACCTGACCCCAAGCCCACCCACACACCCTAACCCTCGGTCCCCAACACACCTGAAACCAAGCCCCTCCACCAAACAGCTGACCTCCCGACACCCAAGCAGCTGACGCATGACCCACTTACTCACCATAAGCACGAAACGAGCCCCTCACACACATGGCCCCCAGTATCACCCGACACCTGACCCCCTGATCCCAGATATCCACACACCTGAACCCTCGCCCCCACACACCTGACACCTAGCCCCACACACGTGATCCCCAGCCCCACAACAGACCTGACAACGAGCCCCACCACACACCCGCCCCCTGACACACAACCTCGTCACACACCTGAAACCTAGCCCCCCTACACACCTAACCGCCAACGTCCCGGATACCTGATCCCCAGCCCAACCCACACATCTGACATCCAGCCCCCCACTCACCCGAACACTAGCCCCACACATCGGACTTCCTGACCCTCCTACACATCAGGCCCCCTGCACCCAGACCCCCAAAATCTGACCAACTGACACCCAGACCTCCACACATCTGACAACCTGACCCCCAAACACCTGTCCCCCAGCCCCCTCACACACCTGAACCCCTGATCCCCAGCCCCCCACACCTGACCACCTTGTCACCCAGCCCCCCCACACACCTGTTGCCCAGCCCACTCACACACCTGAACAAATGAGGCCAGACCTCCCACAGACCTGACCCACAGCTCCTACATACACCTGATCCCCAGCCCCCCACACATCAGAACCCCAGCCTGCCACCCACCTGAATGGCAGCCCCCCACAAACCTAACCCTCAGCCCCACACACCTGACACCCAGCCACTCACACACCTGACCCCCAGCCCCTATTCCCCCCACACACCTGACCCCAGCCCTTCCACACACCTGATCCACAGCCCCCCAACACACCTGATCCCCAGTCCCCACATACCTGACCCACAGCCCCGCCATACACCTTGCCCCCAGCCGCCCACATTTCTGACACCAACCTGCCACCCACCTGAACGCCAGCCCCCCACACACCTGAACCACAGCCCTCCCACACATCTGACCCCCAGCCCTCCCACACACCTGACCCTGATCCCAGACACCCATACAACAGAACCCATGCCCCCCACACTCCTTACCCCAGCCCCTCACACACCTAACTCCCAGCCCGCCACATACGGCCCCCAGCCCCCCCGCATACCTGATCCCCTCAGCCCCTCATAAGCCTGACCCCAGCCCCCTACACACCTGACCGCCAGTCCGCCACACACTTCCGCCAGCCCCCCCCACACCTGACCCCCAGCCCCCGCACACAACTGACCTCCAGCAAAACCACACACCTGTCCTCCAGCCCACACACACCTGACCCCCAGCCCCCCACTCACCTGACCCACTGACCCACAGCCCCCGCACACAACTAACCACCAGCCTCCCCACAAAACTGACCCCCAGCCCCCAACACAAACATGAACCCCAGCCCCGCACAAACCTGACCTCCAGCCCCTGCATTCCTGAGCCCCAGCCCCCCACACACTTGATCACCAGACCCATACACACACCTGATCCCCAGCCCCCCATACGCCTGAAAACCAGCCCCAACACACCTGAGCAACTGGAGCAACAGAGGCCCAAGCGTTTCACACACCTGACCACCACCCCCCACGCATCTAACCCCCTCACCACCAGCACTTCACACACCTGAACCCCAGCCACATCACACCTCTGACCCTCAGACCCCCCACGCATCTGACTCTCAACCACCCCCAAATACCTGACCCCAAGCCCCTCCAACCCACCTGACACCCACCCGCCCATACAACTCACCCGCAGGCCCCTCACGCACCTGAACCCCTGCCCCACACACACCTGTCCCCCAGACCCCACACACATGACACCCTGCCCCCGCACACCAGACCCCTTGACGCCCAGCCTACCCCTCACATGACACTCAGCCCCCCGCACACGAGACCCACTGACACCCAGCCTCCGCACAATCCTGACCCCAGCTCCCCACAAACCTGACCCCCAGCCCCCCAAACACCTGACCCCCAGCCCCTCCATCATCTGACCCACAGCCCCATCACACACATGACCCCCACAACCCACACACACCTGACTCTCTGACCCCAGCACACACCTAACCCCCAGCCCCCCACACACACCTGACCCCCAGCACCCCACACACCTGACACTCAACCCCCCCCCCCACACGCCAGCCCCCAGCCCCACACACATGACCCCCAACCACCGAACCCCCTGACCCCCACACACCTGAGCCCCAGCAACCCCCAACACACATAAGGCACACCCCCCTCCCCACACGCAAATGCAACACAGCCCCCCCACACACTTGATCCCCTGACCCACAGCCCCGCACACACACCTGACCCCCAGCCTCCCCACAAACCTGACCCCCTGATCCCCCAGCCCCCCACAAAACTGACCCCACCCCAACAACACTGCTGACCCACACCCACACATCACACCTGATCCCCACCCCCACAACAAAACTGACACCCAGCCCCACCACACACCTGCTCCCTGACCCGCAGCATCACCACACACCAGACATCCAGCCCCCCACACACAACTGACCTACTGACCCCCAGCCCCACCGCACACCTGACACCCTTATCCCCGCACATACCTGACCCCAGCCCCCACACGTAGGTAACACCCAGCCCCCACATACACGTGACCATCCAATACCCCACACAGCTGATCCACAGCCCCACATCACACACACACACACCTGACCCCCTGACCCCAGCACACGCCTGACCCCCAACTCCCCACATACGTGACCCACAGCCCCCTCCACATAACGGAACCCCAGCCCCCATACAAACTTGACCCCCAAACCCCACATAGCTGACCTAGAGCTCCCCTACTCACCTGTTTCCCAGGCCCCGATTCACCTGACCCACAGCACCCCAAACACCTGACACCCAGCCCGGCACACACCTGACCCCCAGGGCCAATTCACCTGACCCCCTGACCCACACACATCTGACCACCAGCCCCCTCACACACCTGAACCCCTGACCCCTATACCCCACACAACTGACCCCTAGCCGCCCACATGTGATCCCCAGCACCCCACACAACTGCCCCGCAGCCCGCCCACACATTGGAACCCCTGACCCCCAGCCGCCCCACATCTCTGACCTACAGCCCCCTCACACACGTGACCACCTGTCATCCAGCCCCCCAAACACATGACCTCCAGCCCCCCTATACGCCTGACCCCCTGACTCCCCACACACATGACCCCCAGCCTCCCACTCACACGACCCCCATCCCCCCAACAAGCCTGACCCCCATCCCCCATAAACCTGAGGCTCCAGCCCCGCCACACACCTGACACCCAACCCCACCAAACACCTGACGCTAGCCCGCCACCCACCAGATCACCAGCCCTCCAGGCAGCCCCCCAAATAAATGACACCAAACCCCCCACACACCTGACACCCTTACCCACAGCACGTCACATTTCGAACCCCCAGCACCCCCGCACATCTGACCCCCTGCCCCCCTCACACCTGACCCCAAGCCCCCCACACACTGGACCCCCAGTCCTCCCACGCACCTGACCCCACCTTCCACACACCGGAACCCCAGCACCGCGCACATCTGATCACCCGACCCCGACACAGTTGACGCCCAAACGCCCACACACCTGATCCCCAGCGTTCCACACACCTGACCCCCAGCGTTCCACACACCTGACCACGGCCCCACACACACCCGAACCCCACCCCCCGCCACAGGTGACCCCCTGTTGCCCCACACACCTGGGCCCCAGTACCCCACACACCTGGCCCCTTGACCACAGCCCCTGCAAACACTTGTCCACCAGCCCCCCACACACCTGACCCCCAGCCCTCCAACGCACCTGAACCCCAGCACCGCGCACACCAGACCACCCGACCCCCCACGCACCTGACCACCCGACCCCACACACCTGACCCCTTGTCCTCCAGCCTCCACACGCACCTGACATCCAGACACCCAGACACATGACCTCCTGCCCCGCCGCACACCTGACTCCTAGTCCCCCCACACACCTGACCCACTGAACCCCAGCCCCCCCTTACACACCTGACCCCCTTGCCCCAAGCCCCCCAGACACCTGACACCCATCCCACACACACCGCTCCCCAAGCACCCCCCCCGACAATCCTGACCTCCAGGCACCTCCCCACAACCCTGACCCCGAGTCCCCAACACACACCTGACACCCAACCCCCCCCCACACATCTGACCCCCAGCCCGCCAAACACCTGGAACCGAACCCCCCACACACATAACCCCCAGCATTCCCACACACCTGAACCCCTGATCCCCAGCCTCCCCCACACACCTGACCACTCTGTCACCCAGCCTCCCAGACACATGTTCCCCAGCCCCTCACACAACTGACTCCTTGCCCCCAACCCCCGCCACAAACCTGACACCAAGCGCTCCCACACACCTGACCCCAGCCTGCCACACACCTGAACCCCAGCCCCTCACACACCTGAACCCCAGACCCACACACACCTGAAACCCACCCCACACACAACTGCCACCCAGCCCCACACACACCTGACCCCCAGCGCCCCCCAAACACGTGACCTCCCGACACCCACGCAGCTGACGCCCAGCCCCCACACGCCTGACCCACTAACTCACCACACACACTGACCCACTGACTCACCACACACCACACCAGTTACCCCAGATACCTGCCCCCTGATCCCACACACCCACACACCTGACCCCTCGCCCCCACACACCTGACCCCTCGCCCCCACACACCTGACCCCCCAGCCCCACAACAGACCTGACCTCCTGCCCCACCACACACCTACCCCCTGACACCCAGCCTCATCACACTCCTGAAACCCAGCCCACCACAGACCTGTTCCCCAACCCCCCACACACATGACCATCAGCGCCCCCACACACCTGGCCCTCAGCCCCTTCCCCACACACGTGACGCCCAGCCCTCTCACAAAACGAACCACCAGCCCCACCAAACACCTGACACCCAGCCCCCTATACACACTTCACCCCCAGACCCCACACACCTGACCTGCATCCCCAAAACACCTGCCCGCAGCCCACCACCTGACCCCAAGCCCCCCACACACCTGCTCCCAGCACACCCACACACCTGACCTCCAAACCCCCCACACACCTGAACCCCAGCCTGCCACACACCTGACCACCAGCACCCAGCCCCTCACACACATGACCACCAGCCCCCCACACACCTGAAACCAAGCCCCCCAACAAACAGCTGACCTCCCGACCCCCACGCAGCTGACGTCCAGCCCCCCACACGCCTGACCCACTGACTCACCACACACACGAAACCAGCCCCCCACACACATAACCCCTAGTATCCCCAGACACCTGACCCCCTGATCCCAGATACCCACATACCTGACCCCTCGCCCCTACACACCTGACCCCCAGCCCCACAACAGACCTGAAACCGAGCCCCACCACACACCCGCCCCCTGACACCCAGCATCACAACAAATCTGAAACCTACCCCCCCTACACACCTAACCTCCCAGCGCCTCGGACACCTGACCCGGAGCCCACCCCGCACACCTGACATCCAGCCCCCACACACCTGAACCCCAGCTCCCAGACCCCCACAACCTGACCGACTGACACCCAGACCTCCACACACCTGAAACACAACTCCGCCATACACCTGAACCCCAGCCCCCCACACATCTGACCCCCAGCCTGCCACCCACCTGAACGCCAGCCCTCCCACCTGACCTCCAGCCCTCCCACAAAACGAACCACCAGCCCCACCAAACAAGTGACATCCAGCCCCCTACACACACTTGACCACCAGACCCCACACACCTGACCTGCATCCCCATAAAAGATGACCCCCAGCCCCCTACACACCTGACCCCCAGCCCCAACTCACCTGTCCCTTAGCCCCCCACACATCTGACCCCTCAGCCACCAACACGCATGAACCCCTGCCCCCAGACACCCACACACCTGACCACTTTGTCTCCCAGCCCCCCCCAGCACCCCCCCCACATACCCCTGACTCCTAGTCTCTCCCACGCACATGACGCCAGCCCTCCCACACACCTGAATCACAGCCGCGCACACAACTGACCACCCAGCACCCCACAAACCTGACCCCCTACAAGCCTGACAAACAGCCCCCCATAAACCTGAGCCCCCAGCCCCGCCACACACCTGACACCCAACCCCCCCCACCAACTGGCGCCCAGCCCGCCACACACCCGATCCCCTGACCCACAGTCCCCACACATACCTGACCACCAGCCCTCCAGGCAGCCTCCCAAACAAATGACCCTAGACCCACAACACACCTGACCCACTGGCCCACAGCACGTCACATTTCGAACCACCAGCCCCTCCCCACACACTTGACCCACAGCCTCCCCATACACCTTACCCCCAGCCCTCCAACGCACATGAGTCCCAGCCCCGCGCACACCTGACCACCCGACCCCGACACAGCTGACGGCCAACCTGATCCCCAGCCTGCCACACACCTGACCACGGCCCCGCACACAACCGACCCTCAACCCCCCACCACACGTGACCCTCTGACGCCCCACACACCTGAGCCCCAGCCCCACACACACACCGGAACTTCAACACCCCCCACAAAAGAGACCCCAGCTCCCACACACCTGACCCTCAGCGTCCCACACACCTGACCCGCTGACCCGTAAACCCCGAAAACACCTGACACCCAGTAACCCACACACGTGACCCCCCGCCCCTCCCACAAACCTGATCCCCATAACCCCCACACAGGTGACCCCCAGCCCCAACACACGTGAACCCCAGCCCACCTCACACGTGACCCGCAGCCACCCAAACACCCGACTCCCTGACCCCCATACTTGACCCCCAGCCCTCCACTTAGCTGACCCACTGACCCCCAGGCCCCATAAATTTCACCCCCTGACCCCCTCCGCATCTGATCCCCTGACCTCCCAGCCACCGTACACCCCGAACCCCATGCTCCCCCACACACCTGAGCCCCCCCACACACCTGAGCCCCAGCCCCCAATACAAACGCAACCCAGCCGCCCCCCCACACACTTGATCCCCTGACCAACACCCCCCGCACACACACCTGACTCACAGCCCCCCACAAACCTGACCCCTTATCCCCCCAGCCCCTAACAGACCTGACCCCCACCCCCACAACAAACCTGACCCCACCCCCCACACACCTACCCAATCCCCCACACACCTGAAACACAACCCCGCCATACACCTGACCCACAGCCCCCAGCCCCCCCAACCACCTGACCCCCACCACTCCCACACACCTGACCACCAGTCCTCCCATACACACGAAACCCAGCCCCCAACACAGCTGACTCCCAGGCCTCCACCTCTCCACATACCTGAAACCCAGCCCGCCACACACCTGACCCCCAGCCCTCCCACGCACCTGAACCACAGCCCCTCACACACGTGAAGCCCAGACCCCCACACGCCTGACCCACTTACTCACCACACACACGAAACCAGCCCCCAAACACATGAACCCCAGTAACCCCAGACACCTGACTCCCTGATCGCAGACACCCACACACCTGTGCCACCCAGTACCCCTACACACACTTGACCACCAGACGCCACCCAACTGAACCCCCAGCCCCCCAAAAACATTACAACCCAACCACGACACAACTGACGCCCAGCCCCCCACACGCCTGACCCACTGACACACCACACACACGAACCCAGCCCTCCCACACATGTGACCCCCAGCACTGCCTCACACCTGACCCCCAGCCCCCACACATCTGACCCCCAGCCTGCCAGACACATGAACCCGAGCCCCTCACACACCTGACCCGCAGCCCCCAGCCCCCCAAACCACCTGACCCCCACCACTCCCACACACCTGACCACCAGCCTTCCCATACACGCGAAACCCAGCCCACAACACACCTGACTCCCAGCCCTCCACCCCCCCCCCACATACCTGAAACCCAGCCCGCCACACACCTGACCCCCAGCCCTCCCACGCACCTGAACCACAGCCCCTCACACACCTGACGCCAAGACCCCCACACGCCTGACCCACTTACTCACCACACACACGAAACCAGCCCCCAAACACATGAGCCCCAGTAACCCCAGACACCTGACCCCCTGATCGCAGACACCCACACACCAGACCTCTCGCCCCCACACACCTGACCCCTCACCCCCACACACCTAACACCGAGCCCCACAACAGACCTGACACCCAGCCCCACCACACACCTTCCCCATGGCACCCAGCTTCATTACACTGTTGAACCCCTTCCCCCTCCCACACACCTGACCCCCAGACCCCCACACATCTGAGCACCAGCGCCCCACACACCTGGCTCTCACCCTCCCACACGCACGTGACAACCAGCCCCAACCAGCCCTCCCACAAAACGAACAACCAGCCCCAACAAAGAAGTGACACCCAGCCCCCCTACACACACTTGACCACCTGACCACTCACACCTGACCTGCATCCCCAAAAAACCTAACCCCCAGCCCCCTACACATATGACCCCCAGCCCCAATCACCTGTTCCCCAGCCCCCACATATCTGACCCCTCAGCCCCCAACACACATGACCCCCTTCCCTCAGCCCCTCATACACCTGATCACCTTGGCTCCCAGCCCCCCAGCCACCAGCCCCCAGCCCCCCCCACACACACCTGAACCCCAGTCCTTCAACGCAGCTGACCCAACACTACCACACACCTGAATACCTGCCCCGCACACAATTGACCCCCAAGCCCCCATAAACCAGACCACCCGACCCCGACACATCTGACGCCCAGCCCCCCCACACGCCTGACCCACTGACTCGCCACACACATAATCCCTGCCCTCCCACATACCTGACCCACAGCCCTCCCACACATCTGACCCCCAGTCTCCCCACACACCTGACTCCACGATCCCAGACACCCACAGACCAGAACCCTCGCCACCCACACACCTTACCCCCAGCCGCTCACACACCTGACTCCCAGCACCCGCACACAATTGACCTCCAGCCACACCACACACCTGACCTCCAGCCATACCACACACGTGTCCTTCAGCCCCCACACAACTAACCCCCAGCCTCGCCACAAAACAGATCCCCAGCCCCAACACAAACCTGACCCCCAGCCCCGCACAAACCTGACTTCCAGCCCCCTGCATACCTGAGCCCCAGCCCCGCACACACTTAATCCCCAGCCCCACACACACCTGACCTCCAGCCCCCCACATACCTAACTCCCAGCCCCCACGCACCAGACATCCAGTCCCCCCAAATACACCTGACCCATAGCCTCCACACACACACCTCACCTCCAGCTCCCCACATACCTGAACCCCAATCTACCTACATACTTGACACCCAGACCCCCACTCACCTGACCAACTGACTTCCCACACACCTGATCCGCAAGTCCACCACATACCTGACCCCTTGGCCACCCATACACCTGAATCTCAGTCCCCCACACACCTGATGCCTGATACCCAGTACCCACACGCACATGGCCCCCAGCCGCCCACACACGCCCCCCCCACCCACACTCCGGAACCACAGCCCTCCCACACAAACCTGGTCCCCAGCACCACCACACATTTCCCACAGACCACCCACACACCTGACCCTCAGCGCCCGACACAACTGACCCCCAGACCACCCATACAATAGAACCCCTAAACCACAGCAGCGCACACCCCTGATCTCCAGTCCCCACACATATGGCTCCCTCCCCCACACACGTGTTCCCATGATACCCAGCCCCCCACAGACATGACACCCGCCCCTCCATACACTTGACCCCCTGACACACAACCCCCCCCCCACACATGACCGCCAGCCCCCGACATACCTGAACCGCAGACCCCACCACACACCTGACACCCAGACACCCACGCACCTGCCCTCAGCCCCCCGCATACCTGACCCCCAGCCCCGCAGACACCTGACCCCCAGCCCCTCACACACCTGAACACCAGCCCCCACACACACAACTGACCCCTGACCCCCCAAGCCCCTCACACACCTGAACCACTGCCCCTACCACACACGTGACCCCCCAGCCACCCCACACACCTGACACCCAGACCCCCACAACCTGACCCTCAGCCCACCCACAACCTGACCCTAAGCCCACCCACACACCTAACCCCCTGCCCCACACACATGACACCCACCCCCCCCCCCATACCCCTGACCCACAGGCACCCAAAACCCCACACACCGGAGCAACTGAGGCCAAAGCCCCTCACACAGCTGACCACCACCCCCCCCAAGCATCTAACCTCCTCACAACCAGCACCTGACACACCAGAACCCCAGCCCCATCACACACCTGACCCTCAGCCCCCCCCCCACGCATCTGATCCTCAACCAACCCCACATACCTGTCCCCAAGCACCCCCAACCCACCTGACCACCATACCCCCATACAACTCACCCGCAGCCCCACCACACACCTGAACCCCAGCCACACACACACCTGCCCCCCTGATCCCACACACCTGACACCCAGCCCCCCGCACTCGAGACCCACTGAACGCAGCCTCCGCACATTCCTGACCCCAGATCCCCAGAAATCTGACCACCAGCCCCCACACACCTGACCCCCAGCCCCCAAACGTCTGACCCACAGCCCCATCACACACCTGACCCCCACACTCCCACATAGCTGACTCTCTGACACCCCAGCTTCACACACACATAACCACCAGCCCCCCCACACACCTGACCGCGAGCCCCCCACACACCTGACCCTCAACAAACCCCACACAACAGCCCCCACACACATGACTCCCAGCGCCCCACAAACCTGACCCTCAGTGCCCCACAAACCTGACCCCCTGACCTACAGCCTGAAACACACCTGACACCCTGACACACAGCCCCCAAGCACACCTGCCACCCAGCCACCCACACACGTGACCGCCACCCCCCCACAAACTTGATACTCAGACCCCCACACACGTGACCCCAAGCACCCGCACACGTGCCCCCCTGACCCCCACACATTTGACCCCCAGCCCCCCACTCAGCTGAACCACTGACACCCAGCCCCCAACACATATGACCAACAGCCCCCCCACAGATCTGACCCCCTGAGCCCCAGCCCCCCACTCAACAGACCCCCTGACCCTCTAAGCCACCGAACACCCCGAACCCCCTTCCCCCCACACACCTGAGCCACAGCCCCACCACCACACACATGAGCCCCAGCCCCCCCCCGCTCATATGCAACCCTGCCCCCCACACACTTGATCCCCTGACCCACAGCCCCCACACACACACACCTGACCAACAACCTCCCCACAAACCTGGCCCCCTGATCCCCCAGCCCCCCACAAACCCGACTCACCCCCACAACACACCTGTCCCCACCCCCACAACACATCTGGCCCCCACCCCCACAACACACTTGACACCACCCCCACAACACACACCTGAATCCCAGCCCTCCCACACACCTGACCCCCAGTCCCCTCACACACCTGACCCCCAGTCTGCCCACACACCTGCCCCCCAGATCCCAGACACCCACACACCAAAACCCTCGCCCCCACACTCCAAACCCCCAGCTCCCCACATCCCTGACCCCCAGCCCGTCACACACGTCCCCCAGCCCCCACCCACACACCTGAACCCCTCAGCCCCCCATATATCTCACCCCAGCCCCCTACGCACCTGACCCCAGCCCACCAGACACGTCCCCCAGCCCCCCCACACACCTGACCCCAAGCCCACGCAAACACCTGACCTCCAGCCACACCACACACCTGTCCTCCAGCCCCCACATACCTGACACACGGCCTCCCACTCACCTGACCCACTGACCCACACACCCCGCACACGCCTAACCCCCAGCCTCGCCACAAAACTGACAACCAGCCACCCCACACACCTGACCCCCTACCCCCACACACACCTGACCCCCAGCCCCGCACACACCTGAACTCCAACCCCCTGCATACCTGAGCCCCAGACCCCACAAACATGATCCCAAGCCCGCCATACACTTGATCCCTATCCCGCTACACGCTTGATCTCCAGCCCCCCACATATCTGGTTCCCAGCCCCCACGCAGCAGACATCCAGACCCCCACATAAACCTGACCCACAGCCCCCACACACACCTCACCTCCAGCTCCCCACATACCTGAACCCCAGTTCCCCTACGCACTTGACCTCCAGTCCCCCACACACCTGACCCATGATCCCCAGCACCCACACACACATGACCCCCAGCCGCGCACACAGCTGCCCCCAGTCTCCCCCCCCACACTCCGGAACCACAGCCCCCACACACACACCTGATCCACAGCCCCACCACACACCTCCCACAGCCCACCCACACACCTGACCCTCAGCGCCCGACACATCTAACCCCCGACCACCCACACAATTGAACCCCTAGCCCCCAGCAACCTGATCCCCAGCCCCCACGCCCCTGACCTCCAGCCCCCCACACATATGGCTCCCTCCCCCACACATGTCACCCCTGATACCCAGCCTCCCAAACCCTTGACCCCCACGCCCCCCATACATTTGACACCCTGACACCCAGCCCCCCCACACATGACCGCCAGCCCCCCGACATACCTGAACCGCAGCCCCTACCACACACCTGACACCCAGATACCCACGCACCTAGCCCTCAGCCCCCCACACACCTGAACACCAGCCCTCCCACACACACCTGACCCCCTGACCCCCAAACCCCACCACACACCTGAACCACAGCCCCGACCACACACCTGACCCCGCAGCCACCCCACACACCTGACCTCCAGACCCCCACAACCTGACACCCAGCCCCCCCACACCCCCGACCAACAGGCACCCAACCCCCCACACACCGGAACAACTGAGGCCCACGCCCTTCACACACCTGACCACCACCCCCCCCCCCACGCATCTAACTCCCTCAGCACCAGCACCTCACACACTTGAACACCAGCCCCATCACACACATGACCATCAGCCCCCCTACGGAACTGACACCCAACCACCCGCACATACCTGACCCCAAACCCCCCGACCCACCTGACCCCAGCCCCCCATACAACTCACCCGCAGCCCCCACCCACACAACTGAAACCCAGCCCCGCACACAGCAAATCCGCAGACCCCCAGTCACCGAACACCCCGGATCGTCAGCCCTCCCCACACACACCTGAGCCCCAACCCCCAACACACACATGAGCCCCAGCCCCCCACACACAAATGCCACCCAGCCCTGACCCACAGCCCCCGCACACACACCTGACCCCCAGCTCCCCACAAAACGCCCCCAGCCCCCCACACACACCTGACCTCCAGCCCCCCGCATACCTGACCCTCAACAACCCACACACATGCAACACAGCCCCCACACAAGTGATCCCCTGAACCAAAGTCCCCACATACAGTTGACCCACAACCCCCCCCCACACACACTTGACCCCCAGCCAGCTGCACACCTGATACCCAGCCCCCGCACACACCTGACCCAATTCCACCTACACACCTGACCCCCAGCCCCCCACACAACTGACACCCGGCTCCAGCACACATCTGACCCCCAGCCCCCCACACAACTGATACCCAACTCCCCACACACCTGACCCCCCATCCTCCCTCACATCAGACTTCATCCCCACATACCTGACACCAACACCCCCACCCACCTTGTCCCCCCAGCCCCACAAGCACCTAGCCCCCTGACCCCCAGCCCCCATTCACCTGACACACTGACTCCCAACCCCACACTCACCTGACCACCTGACCCCCACACAGATGACCCACACACACCGGACCCCCAAACCCCACACAAACCTGACCCCCCGTCCCCCACACACCTGACCACAAGCCCCCCCACACAAACCTGACCTCCAGCCCTCCACACAATTGACCCCAGCCACCCACACACCCGCCCCAAGCCCCCCCACCCACCTGACCCCCAGCGCCCCATACACCTGACCACTACCCCTCACACACCTCACAACCAGCTACACACATGCCTGACCCCAGTCCCCCTACACAGTTGACCCCCAGCTGCCCCACTCACCTGACCCCCTGACCGCCCCCAGCCCTGCCCCCGACAAACACCTGACCCCATGAACCCCAGCCCCCCACACACCTGCCCACTAACTCCCATCCCCCCACTCACCTGACCCCCACACACCTGAGCCACAAACCCCCCACCCACTTCACTCCCAGCGCCCCCACACACCTGAGCCCCAGCCCCCTCACACACATGAACTGCAGCTCCCACACGCAACTGACAAACTGACCACAGCCCGCCCACTCACCTGTCTTCCAGCCCGCCCAACACCCCTGAACACCAGCCCTCCCACACAACTTTCACCCAGCCCCCCGCCCCACATTAAGTGACCCACACATCTGACCTGCAGCCCCCCTCCACACACACCTGAACCCAACCCCCCCACACACCTGACCCCTCGCCCCAACACACCTAAACCACAGCCGCACACAAACGAACACCAGCTCCCCACACATCTGACACCCGGTCCCCCTCACACATGATCCCCTGACCCCAGGAGCCTCCACACACCGAACCCCCAGTCCCCAACACCACTGAACCTCTACCCCCCACACATCTGACACCCAGCCCTCAACACACCTGACACCCAGCGTCCCACACGTCTGACCCTCATCTCCATACACAGGTAGCCCCCTAACCGCCAGCCCACCCAAACACCTGACCTCCACCCCCCCACACTCCTGAACCACAGCTCCCCCGCACACCTGACCCCCTGAGCCCCGTCACCCAACACCCCTGACCCCCACCCCCCCAACACACGTGACCCCCATCCCCGGCCCACCCCTCCACACACATGAGCCCAACCCCCCTAAACAGCTTACCACCAGGCGCCCCACAACATCTGACACCCAGTCGCCCACACACCTGACCCCTGATCCCCAGCGCCCCCACACACATGACCCCCAGCCCCCCACACACCTGCACCCCAGTCCCCCCAAGCAACTGATCAATTGACCCTCAGCCCCACTACACACCTGACCCCCAGTACTCCCCACACACCTGACCCCCAGCCCCGCTGCACACCTGACCACCAGCCCCCACACACCAGAACCCCAATTACCCCACACACCTGAACACTAGCCCCCCGCCCGCACACACTTGACCCCCTGACTCCATGCCCCCCCCCCGCACCCATGACCGCCTGACCTCCAGACCCCACACACACCTGACCCCCTGCCCCCACACACCTGACCACCTGACTCCATGCCCCCCCGCACACATGACCCCCTGACCTCCAGTCCCCACACACACCTGACCCCCTGACCCCCTGCCCCCACACACCTGACCACCTGACTCCATGCCGCCCCGCACACATGACCCCCTGACCTCAAGACTCCACACACACCTGACCCCCAGCCCCGCTGCACACCTGATCACCAGCTCCCACACACCAGAACCCCAATAACCCCACACGCCTGAACACCAGCCCCCCGCCCGCACACAGCTGATACCCTGACTACATGCCCCCCGCACATCTGACACCCTGACCCCCCGCTCCCACACACCTGACCCCCTGACTCCATGCCCCACACATACCTGACCACCTGACCCCCAGCCCCCACACATACCTGGCCTCCAGTCTCCCCACACACGTGACCCGATGTTGGGGAGTCCAGAACCAGGGGTCGCAGTTAAAGAATAAGGGTAGGCTATTTAGGACTGATATGAAAAATACGTTTTCACCCAGAGAGTTGTGAATCTGTGGAATTGTCCGCCACAGAAGGCAGTGGAGGGCAATTAACTGGATGTTTTCAAGAGAGAGTTAGATTTAGTTCTTATGGCTAAATGAATTCAGGGATATGGGGAGAAAGCAGGAACGGGGTACTGATTTTGGATGATCAGCCATGAACATATTGAATGGTGGTGCTGGCTCGAAGGGCTGAATGGCCTACTCCTGCACCTATTTTCTATGTTTCGATGAGGGCTGGATGGGTGTTCATGTGTATGGGGGGCTGGGAGTCAGGTGATTGGAGGGGCTGGTGGTCAGTGTGTGAGTGGGCTGGGGTCAGTGGTTAAGTGTGTGGAGGGGGCTGGAGGTCAGGTGTGGGGGCACTGGAGGTCAGGTGCGCGGGTGGGTCAGTTATGTGAAATGCTGCATGTCAAGTTTGTGGGGGGCTGGGGTCAGGTGTGCAGGGGGCTGTGGGTCAACTGTGTGTGGGGCTGGAGGTTAGGTGTGTGTGTGGGGGGGGGGGGCTGGGAGTCAGGTGTTTGTGGGGCTGTGGGTCAGGTGTGTGGGGGGCTGGGTTTCAAGTGTGTGTGGGGACTGAGGGTCAGGGGGCATGTGTGTGGGGGGGCTGGGGATCAGGGGGTCAGGTGTGTGGGGGGCTGGGTTTCAAGTGTGTGTGGGGACTGAGGGTCAGGGGCATGTGTGTGGGGGGGCTGGGGATCAGGGGGTCAGGTGTGTGGGGGTCATGGAGTCAGGGGTCAGGTGCGTGGGGGACGCTGGAGGTCAGGTGTGTGTGGGGGCTGAGGTCACGTGTGCCTGGGGGAGCTTGCGGTCAAGTATGTGGGGGGGCTGGGCGTAAGCGGGGGGGGAGCTGTGCGTCAGGTGTGTGGGGGAGCTGGGGGTAGTTGTCTGGGGGGTCAGCGGGTCAGGTGTGTGGGGAGAGTGACGGTGCTGGCACGAATGGCCAAATGGCCTTCTCCTGCACCTATTTTTCCATGTTTCTGTCTCCCTCTCTCTCTCTTTCTGTCTCCCTCTCTCTCTCGCTCTCTTCTCTCCCTCTCCCCTATCCCCTCTCTCTCCCCTTCTCCATCTCTACCCAAGACACTTACGTCTACGATGGGTCACTGGCATTGGGCGCAGCGGGGAGAGAAGAGATCGAGGAAGTCTCCCCACTGTATATAAAATCACGAAGGGAATAGATCGAGTAGACGCACAAAGTCTCGTGCCCAGTGTAGAGGAATCGAGGACCTGGGGACATAGGTGAAAAGTAAAGATTTAGTAGGAATCTGAGGGGTAACATTTTCACACAGATGGTGGTGGGTGTATGGAACACATTAGATGCAGTTTAATGTGGATAAGTGTGAGGTTATCCTCTTTGTTGGTAAGAATAGGAAGGAAGAGTATTATCAGAATGGTGTCAAGTTAGGAACAGGGGACGTACAACGAGATCTGGGTGTCCTAGTGCATCAGTCACTGAAAGGAAGCATGCAGGTACAGCAGGCAGTGAAGAAAGCCAATGGAATGTTGGCCTTTATAACAAGAGGAGTTAAGTATAGGAGCAAAGAGGTCATTCTCCAGCTGTACAGGGACCTAATGAGACCTGAAGTACTCCAAATTTGAGGAAGGATATTCTTGCTCGTGAGGGCGTGCAGCGTAGGTTTAATAGGTTAATTCCCGGAATGGCGGGAATATCATATGTTGAAAGATTGGAGCGACTAGGCTTGTATACACTGGAATTTAGAAGGATGAAGGGAGATCTTATCGAAACGTATGATTATTAAGGGTTGGACACGTTAGAGGCAGAAAACATGTTCCCAATGTTGGGGGAATCCAGAACAAGGGGCCACAGTTTAAGAATAAGGGGTAGGCCATTTAGAACTGAGATGAGGAAAAACCTTTTCAGTCAGTCAGGCAGTGGAGGCCAATTCTCTGAATGCATTCAAGAGAGAGCTGGATAGAGCTCTTAAGGATAGCGGAGTCAAGGGGTATGGGGAGAAGGCAGGAACGGGGTACTGATTGAGAATGATCAGCCATGATCACATTGAATGGTGGTGCTGGCTCTAAGGGCCGAAGGGCCTCCTCCTGCACTATTGTCTATTGTCTACTGAACGAGTTGCCGGAGGGGGTAGGTGACGCAGGGACTATCCCATCGTTTAACAAACAGATAGGTTCATGGATAGGACAGATTTGGAGGGATATGGACCAGGCGCAGACAGGTGGGACAGGTGTAGATGGGGCATGCTGGTCGGTGTGGACAAGTTGGGCCAATGGGCCTGTGTCCACACTGTGTCACTATATGACTCCATGAATCTAATGAAGAATCTATTTTTCTCCTCCTCAAATATATCCACAGATTTGGCCGCCACCGCCTTCTCTGGCAATGAATCTCGCAGATTAACCACTCTCGGACTAAAGAAATTCTTCCTCAGCTTCCTAAGGATAGCGGAGTGAGGGGGTATGCGGAGAAGGCAGGAACGGGGTACTGATTGAGAGTGATCAGCCATGATCGCATTGAATGGCGGTGCTGGCTCGAAGGGCTGAATGGCCTACTCCTGCACCTATTGTCTATTGTCTATTGTCTAAAAGGAAGATTTCTGAGCCGATGACCTCTAGTCCTAGACTCTCCCACATACACACACACACACACACACACACACACACACACACACACACACACACACACACACACACACACACACACACACACACACACACACACACACACACACACACACTCACACACACTCACACACACACACACACACACACACACACACACACACGCACACACACACACACACACACGCGCGCGCACACACACACACACACGCACACACATACACTCACACACACACGTACACACAAAAAAAGAAGCATTAATATTGCAATAATAACAGATAGTCTTTGTAGTTCCCAGCTTATTTGAGGTTATAGTGCTTAATAGCCGAATGGCTGTAGGAAAGAAGCTGTTCCTGAAACTGGACGTTACAAATCAGACTCTCAACCCCTACTCACCTGAGCACCTGACCCCCACACACCTGACCCCCAGCCCTCCACACACCTGAACACCAGCCCGCCCACATACCTGACACCCCACCCCCTTCACACCTGACCCCAAACCCCCCCTCACACCTGATTACCAGCCCCCACATACCTGACCCCCAGCACCCCAGACACTTGAACGCCAGCCCCGCAAACACCTTACACCCAGAACCCAACACACCTGACCCCCAGCCACCCTCACACCTGACCCACAGCCCCCCTCACACCTGACCCCCCAGCATCCTCCCACGCACCTGAGCCCCAGCCCCCTCACACACATGAACCGCAGCTCCCCCACACAACTGACAAACTGACCCCAGCCCGCTCACACACCGGACGTCCAGCCCCCCCCACACTTGACACACAGTACCCAAACACACCTCACCTCCAGCCCCATTCATGGCAGAACCCCAGTCCCCCACACACCTGACCCACTGATTCCCAGCCCCCCACTCACCTAACCACCTGACCCCCACACACCTGCCCACAAAACAAACCCCCCACACACTTGACTCCCAGACCCCCCACACACCTGGGCCCCAGCCCCCTCACACACATGAACCGCAGCTCCCCCACACAACTGACAAACTGACCCCAGCCCGCCCACACACCAGACCCCCAGCCACCCAACGCACCAAATTTTCCTGACCCCTCCCACACACCTGACGCAAAGAGCCACCACACATCAGGCCCCCACCCCCCACACACCTGTCCACCCCCTCCCCCCACACGCACCTGCCCCCAACCACCCAACACCCCTGAACCCCAGCCCTCCCACAAAACTATCACCCAGCCCCTCCACCCCACATAAGTAAATTACAGTCCCCCCACACACCTGACCCCCATCCCGCCCCCCACACACACCTGACCCACAGACCCCCACACACCTGACACTCAGCCACCCACTCACCTGACAATTAGCCAGCCACACACGTGACCCACAGCCCTCCCACAACCCTGACACCCAAGACCCCCCCACACACCTGACCCCAAGCCCCCCACAACCTGTCCCTCAGCCCCCACACACCTGACCACCAGCCACCCACAACCTGACACCCAGCCCCCCACACACCCGACACACATCCCCCACACACCTGAGCCATAGCCACCCCCATACATGACTCACAGCCCCCCACACGTCTGACACCCGCCATCTCCCATACACGTGAGCCCTGACACCATGCCCCCCACACACACGTGATCCCCTGCCCCCCCAGCCCACCCAAATACCTGATCCCCCAGCACCCCACACACACCTGACCCCCAGCCCCCCACACACCTGAGCCCTTGACCCCCTGTCACCCAACACCCCTGATCCTCAGCCCCCCGAAACAACTGATCCCAACCCCCCCACAGACCTGACCCCCCACACGCATGAGCCTAAGACCCCCAAACCTCTTACCAACAGTCGCCCCACAACACCTGACACCCAGTCCCCCATGCACCTGACACCTGCTCCCCTGCGCCCCACACACATGACCCCCAGCCCCCTACACATCTGGCCCCAAGCCCCCCTCACACCTGACCCTTAGTCCCCCCACGGACCTGAGCCCCCAGCCCCACCACACACCGGACCAACAGCCCCCACACACCAGAACCCCAATTCACCCACACACCTGATCCCCTGCCTCCGCACATACTTGACCGCTAGCCCCCCGCACACACCTGACCCTAGCCCCGCGCCCCACACACCTGACCCCCTGACCACCACCCCCCACACACACCTGACCCCCAGTCTCTCCCCACACGTGACCCAGTGTTGCGAGTGTCCATAACCAGTGGACACAATTTCAGTATAAGGGTAGGCTATTTAGGACTGGGATGGAAAAAAGGTTTTCACTCAGAGTTGTGAATCTGTGGAAATCTCCGCCACAGAAGGCAGCGGAGCTCAATTAACCAGATGTTTTCACAAGGGGGGGCTGGAGGTCAGGTATGTGGGGGTCAGGTGGTCAGG
>NW_027601315.1:336777-346817 GCF_053455715.1 Rhinoraja longicauda
TCATGCGGCGGGACCTTGTTCGCCGCTGCGGGGAAATATAGACAGTTCCATAAACATCCCGCAACTTTGTCGGCCCCAGAAACGTGGCGACTCTCTCTGGACTGCCTGGGGGAGGTCTGTATTTTACCGGATTGCAAGCAAAAGCAAAGCATTTCACTGTCCCTTGGTTCATGTGACAATAGAATATATTTGGCTCATTGAGTTGAATTCAAGTTTGCACATGAGACTGTTAAATGAAATAACAGTGTTTGCTGTGGATATAATATCATTGTGCAGCCTAATATAATGAACAATTCACGATGGGAAACACTGATGTATTTAGTTTAAGGGGATGAAATTTACAGGCAGCTTGTATCAAATAGCATCCACTTACTGGTCAGGGCTGTGATTGACGGGGCTGAGCTCCGCCTCCCCTGAGCCGTGCCCCGATACTGCAAGGGTTCAGCAGCTGCGCCAAAGAATTTGAACCAGGAAGTGGCGGAGTTACAATGGCTGCGAAAGGCCAGGTCGAGAGTTTAACGGAGGAGTTAGTTTGTCCCATCTGCCTGGAATTCTTCACCGATCCGGTGGCACTGGAGTGCGGGCACAACTTCTGCCGCTCCTGTATCACACAGAGTTGGGACAGGGAGGAGAGAAACTCCTGCCCGGAATGTAGAGAGGAGTTTACAGACCGCGCCCTCAGGGTGAATCGGGCCTTAGTTAGACTGGCTGAGAAAGCTCGAACACTGAGCCTGAATCGGGAAATAATTCCAGAGGAGGAAAGTAAACCTCACTGCGAGGAACATCAGGAAGAACTGAAGCTGTTTTGTGAAACTGATAAGAAGCTGATCTGTGTGATTTGTGCAGCTGGGCGGGAACACAAGTCTCACAGCTTCATGCCGGTTAAAGAAGCTGTTGAAAACCACAAGGTAAAAGCAAACCGATTTTAAACGCATCATTGTTTAATTCCATTTTTACTGTTCAACCATTTAATTTTCTGATTCCCAAACACAATTCCAGGATCAGGTGAAATCTTCCATCCAGTCTCTCACAAAAGATAAATCAGGGATCCAGCAAATGGAGCAGCAACAGAAAGAGAAGATTTCTGGAGTTCTGGTGAGGCTTTTAAGTTTCGATTTCCTGATCTTGTGCAGGTTTGATCCCTGTGATGTGTGTAATAACAGGGCAGCGCAGTGACACACGTATTGCTGCTGTCTCCCAGTTCTGGGGACCGGGTTCGATCCTGGCCTCGGGCGCTGCAGAGACAATAGGTGCAGGAGTAGGCCATTCGGCCCTTCAAGCCAGCACCGCCATTTAGTATGATCATGGCTGATCATCCAAATTCAGTACCCCGTTTCTGCTTTTCCCCCATATTCCTTGATTCCGTGAGCCCAAATAGCTACATCTAACGCTTGAAAACATCCAGGGTATTGGCCTCCACTGCTTTCCGAGGCAGAGAATTCCATAGATCCACAACTCTTTGGGTGAAATAATTGTCCTCACCTCATTGTAAATTTCACCTGTGTGGGACGAATAAAGGAATATATTATTATTATTATTATTATTATATCAGTCCTAAACAGAAAATAGAAAAATAGGTGCAAGAGTAGGCCATTTGGCCCTTCGAGCCAACACCACCATTCAATATGATCATGACCTACCCCTTATTCTTTAACTATAACCCCTGGTTCTGGACTCCCCCAACATCAGGAACATTTTTCCCCACATCTAGCCTCTCCAATCCCTTAAGAATTTTACATGTTTCTATAAGATCCCCTCTCATCCTTCGAAATTCCAGTGAATACAAGCCCAGTCGACCAATTCTTTCATTATGTGTCAGTCCTGCCATCCCAGTAATTAACCTGATGAACCTACACTGCACTCCATCAATAGCAAGAATGTCCTTCCTTAATTTAGGAAACCAAAACTGCACACAATATTCCAGGTGTGGTCTCAACAGGACCCTGCACACCTGCAGTAGGACCTCCTTGCTCCAAAACCCAAATCCTCTCACAATGAAGGCCAACATGCCATTAGGTTTCTTCACTGCCTGCTCTACCTGCATGCTTACTTTCACTGCCTGCTGTACCTGCATCCTAACTTTAAGTGACTGATGAACAAGGACACCCAATCTAATAATCTGCCTTCTTGTTCTTGCCACAAAAGTGCATAACGTCACATTTATCCATATTTTACTGCATCTGCCCACTCACCCAACCTATCCAACTCACCCTGCAGCCTCACAACATCCTCCTTGCAGCTCACACTGCCGCCCAGCTTTGTGGCATCTGCAAACTTGGAGATATTACATTTAATTCCCTCGTCTAAATCGTTAATATATATTGTAAATAACTGCGGTCCCAGCAATGAGCCTTGCGGCACCCCACTAGGGGGTGGTGGATGGATAAATGGGAATTAATGGACACGTGAGAAGGAATAGGCAGCTGGGAATTGCATTATGGGTAGAGGATTGATGGGTTGTAAGATTACCCTCACGATATTTTAGAAGCATTTAGAAAAACTATTGAATTGCCAAAGCAAATAAAAATGCACAGGTCAAATGTCACCAGTAAAGACGTGAGGAACCATAATCAGTGACATGAAATATTGATCTTCACCTTTCATTTCACAGGAACAGTCACACAACCTTCAGTCCAAGATCACATCCCAGTTTGCTGAACTGCACCAGGTTCTCACTAAGAAAGAGCAGCGGGTACTGGCAGATATCCGGGAGGAAAAGAAGAGGATTCTGAAAAGAATGAAGAAAAATCTTGGGGAGATCGAAGAGAATTTAAAATCTATTCAGGAGGAACTCTAACATATCCTACACCCACTGTTTACACTGTATTATTTCCAATTCCTCCAGGCGTTAATTGTACAAGGCTTTGGCAATGCATCAGGTTGTGGAAGAGATCTGTGAAATCCTGTGCACACCCAGGTGAGAATGTGTGCATAGTGAAGCCTGGCAACATCCTGACACCATGTGTAATCCCACACACTGCTGGCAACATCCTGACACCATGTGTAATCCCACACACTGCTGGCAACATCCTGACACCATGTGTAATCCCACACACTGCTGGCAACATCCTGACACCATGTGTAATCCCACACACTGCTGGCAACATCCTGACACCATGTGTAATCCCACACACTGCTGGCAACATCCTGACACCATGTGTAATCCCACACACTGCTGGCAACATCCTGACACCATGTGTAATCCCACACACTGCTGGCAACATCCTGACACCATGTGTAATCCCACACACTGCTGGCAACATCCTGACACCATGTGTAACCATAAACACTCCTAGATGGGTCCTGACACTATAATAATAATGTATTTTATTTATATAGCGCTTTTCATACACTCAAAGACGCTTTACAGAGATTTAGAGAACATAGGGAAATGAATAAATAGATAAATAAGTAAATAAATAAATGAACAGAGAAAGGAGACAGTAGGTGAGGTGACCTTCAGCGGTTGAAGGCAGTACTGAACAGGTGAGACTTCAGCGATGTTTTGAATGTGGTGAGTGTGGGGGAGTCTCTGACGGTTTGGGGGTAGTGAGTTCCAGAGGGTGGGAGCAGCGATGGAGAAAGCCCTGGAACTGAGTTTGGTCCGGATGTGGGGGGGGGGGGGGGGGGATAGGAGATTGGCAGCGAGCGGCAGAGCGGCGGAGGGTGCAGGTGGGTGGGAGTGTGTGCCTGTGGAGGAGGGCGGGCGGTCGGTCGGTCAGGTAGGATGGGGCCAGGTTATGGAGGGGCTTTGTAGGTGATGAGGAGGATTTTGTACTGGATTCTCTGGGGGATGGGGGGGAGCCAGTGGAGTTTGTCAAGGACGGGGGGGGGGGGGGGGGGGTGATATGGTCACGGATCGAGGTGTTTATGAGTAGACCGGCAACAGATGACGCCATTGACATGGGCGTGGCGGCCAATCAGCGGTGCTCTTTCTCTCCTAGCATCAATGACGTCATGCGCTGTGACGTGCTGACCAAGCAACGGCGTTCTTTCTCCCCTAGCACTAAATGACCTTTATAGAAATGGGTGCGGCGGCCAATCAGCGGTGCTCTTTCTCCCTAGCATCAGATGACGCAATGCGCTGTGACGTGGTGACCAATCAGCGGCGTTCTTTCTCCCCTAGCACTAAATGACGCTTTGGACATGGGCGCGGCAGCCAATCAGACATCCCTTTTATGTCCTGGCAACGGATGACGCCATAGGCATGGGCGCGGCGACCAATCAGCGGTCCCGTTCTACCCCGGCAACAGATGATGCCATAGACATGGGCGCGGTGGCCAATCAGAGGTCCCTTTACACCCCGGCAACAGGAGACGTCGGCCAATCGTCTGCCCCCCGGCAACAGATGACGATGCGCGCTATGGCGCGGTATCCAATCAAAGGCCTCTTTCCACCCCTGGCAACAGATGACGCCATAGCCTTGGGCGCGGCGGCCAATCAGAGGCGCTTTTTCTCCCCTGGCTGGGAGAGATATGCACACTGATTGACACGTCTATGCACACTGGTTGACACGTCTATGCACACTGATTGACACGCCTATGCACACTGGTTGACACGCCTGTGCACACTGATTGACACGCCAATGCACACAGATTGAAACACCTAACTTGTTTCCTGCATCTAACTTGTCTAATCCCTGGTGACAATAGATGCAGTAGGAGGCCATTCAGCCCTTCGAGCCTGTACGCACCACCATTGAATGCGATCATGGCCGATCATTCTCAATCAGTACCCCGTTCCTGCCTTCTCCCCATACCCCCTCACTCCGCTATCCTTAAGAGCTCTATCCAGCTCTATCTTGAAAGCATCCAACGAACTGGCCTCCACTGCCCTCTGAGGCAGAGAATTCCACACCTTCACCACTCTCTGACTGAAAAAGTTCTTCCTCATCTCCGTTCTAAATGGCCGACCCCTTATTCTTAAACTGTGTGGCCCCTGGTTCTGGACTTCCCCCAACATTGGGAACATGTTTCCTGCCTCTAATGTGTCCAATCCCCTAATTATCTTAAATATCTTATGAAACCACACCTGGAGTATTGTGTGCAATTTTGGTCTCCTAATTTGAGTTTAAGAGCAAGGAGGTCCTTCTGCAGTTGTACAATACAATACAATACAATATATCTTTATTGTCATTGTACAGGAGTAAAACAAGATTGCGAATATGCCTCCCATACGATGCAATAAATTAATTAGCTAGTCAGTCGGTTGTGGTCAGAATGGGGGCTTTGGAGCGTAGCCTTCAGATCCCAGTATCTACTGATTTGGAAGCCACTCCAGACAATGAGGCAAGTTTATACCAGTTGTCCCTCTGTTCTGTGGATGGATGGATGGATGTTAGCACTGTCCCGTCTCTGCCTTACTCTCTCTCCCTCCCTCTCTCTCTCTCTCTCTCTCTCTGACTCTATATTTATTCCAGCTGCTGCATATTCCAAAATGCAGATTGTATTAGTTCAATTTCTGAATCCTACATAAATAAATATTTATTTAAGTTGCTGTATATTCCAAGATGCAGAATGTATTTGTTCAAGTTATGAATCCTACATTAATAAATATTTTGGATAAAACACACAACTCTTGTTTATTCTTTATCCCATAATCAATAAAAGAGGCGAGTGCACTCTCTCTCTCTCTCTCTCTGACTCTCTATATTTATTCCAGTTGCCACATATTCCAAAATGCAGATTGTATCAGTTCAACTTAGGAATCCTAAGCAAACCCCGCCATTTCAGTAAGCAAATACCGCCGCTCTCACTGCCCACGCCATTTTAGTAAGCAAACCCCGCCGCTGTGCGCTCTTTCCCAGCCATTTTAGTAAGCAAATACCGCCGCAGTTCGCTCCCTCCACGCCATTTTAGTAAGCAAACCCCGCCGCTATACGCTCTCCCCCCGCCATTTCAGTAATCAAACCCCGCCGCTGTGCGCTCTGCCCCCGCCATTTTAGTAAGCCATCCCGCCCTTTTAGTAAGCAAACCCCGCCGCTGTGCGCTTTGTCCCAGCCATTTCAGTAAGCAATCCCCGCCGCTATCACTGCCCCCGCCATTTTAGTAAGCAAACCCCGCCGCTGTGCGCTCAGTCCCAGACATTCAGTAAGCTACACCGCCATTTTAGTAAGCAAATACCGCCGCTGTGCGCTCTCCTCCCGCCATTTTAGTAAGCAAACCCCGCCGCTGTGCGCTCTGTCCCAGCCATTCAGTAAGCTACACCGCCATTTTAGTAAGCAAATACCGCCGCTCCACTACCCCCGCCATTTTAGTAAGCAAACCCCGCCGTTGTGCGCTCTGTCCCAGCCATTCAGTAAGCTACACCGCCATTTTAGTAAGCAAATACCGCCGATGTGCGCTTTCCTCCCGCCATTTTAGTAAGCAAACCCCGCCGCTGTGCGCTCTGTCCCAGCCATTCAGTAAGCTACACCGCCATTTTAGTAAGCAAATACCGCCGCTCCACTACCCCCGCCATTTTAGTAAGAAAACCCCGCCGCTGTGCGCTCTGTCCCAGCCATTCAGTAAGCTACCCCGCCATTTTAGTAAGCAAATACCGCCGCTGTGCGCTCTCCCCCCGCCATTTTAGTAAGCAAACCCCGCCGCTGTGCGCTCTGTTCCAGCCATTCAGTAAGCTACCCCGCCATTTTAGTAAGCAAATACCGCCGCTGTGCGCTCTCCTCCCGCCATTTTAGTAAGCAAACCCCGCCGCTGTGCGCTCTGTCCCAGCCATTCAGTAAGCTACACCGCCATTTTAGTAAGCAAACACCGCCGCTGTGCGCTCTGCCCCCGCCATTTTAGTAAGCAACCCCGCCATTTCAGTAAGGAAACCCCGCCATTTTACTAAGCAAACCCGCCATTTCAGTAAGAACCCCCGCCATTTTACTAAGCAAATCCCACCGTGCATTAAGAGGGAGTTAGATGTGGCCCTTGTGGCTAAAGGGATCAGGGGGTAATGGAGAGAAGGCAGGTACGGGATACTGAGCTGGATGATCAGCCATGATCGTATTGAATGGCGGTGCGTACAGGCTCGAAGGGACGAATGGCCTCCTCCTGCACCTATTGTCTATGTTTCTGTTTCTATAAATTAAAGCTCGTAGCTTTTTCAGTTTGTTTGTACGTGGGTGAATCTCTCTCCCTCTCCCTCTCTCTCCCCGTCTCTCTCCCTCTCCCTCTCCCTCCCTCTCTCTCCCTCCCTCTCTCCCTCCCTCCCTCCCTCCCTTTCTCAAACTCTCCAAACCTATCTCCACTTTATCCCAGAGCTCAGGGCTACACAATAGAAGCGATGATCACATTGGAGTAACCAGACATGAAGGCAGCTTCGGCCCCTTGTTTTACATTCACACCTCCAACCATGTACACAATAGACCAGTTTTGGTCTCCTAGTTTGAGTTTAGTAGCAAAGAGGTCCTTCTGCAACTGTACAGGGCCCCGGTGAGACCGCACCTGTAGCACTGCGTGCAGTTTTTGTCTCCAAATTTGAGGAAGGACGTCCCTGCTATTGAGGGCGTGCAGCGTAGGTTCACCAGGTTAATCACCGGAATGGCGGGACTGTCGTATGTCGAAAGACTGGAGCGACTGCAGACTGCAAATTTGCAGATGATACAAAGCTGGGTGGCAGTGTGAACTGTGAGGAAGATGCTATGAGGTTGCAGGGTGACTTGGACAGGTTGTGTGAGTGGGCAGATAAATGGCAGGTGCAGTTTAATATGGATAAGTGTGAGGTTATCCACTTTAGTGGTAAGAATAGGAAGGCAGAGTATTATCTAAATGGTGTCAAGTTAAGAAAAGGGGACGTACAACGAGATCTGGGTGTCCTAGTGCTTCAGTCACTGAAAGGAAGCATGCAGGTACAGCAGGCAGTGAAGAAAGCCAATGGCATGTTGGCCTTCATAACAAGAGGAGTTGAGTATAGGAGCAAAGAGGTCCTTCTGCAGTTGTACAGGGCCCTAGTGAGACCGCACCTGGAGTACTGTGTGCAGTTTTGGTCTCCAAATTTGAGGAAGGATATTCCTGCTATTGAGGGCGTGCAGTGTAGGTTTACTAGGTTAATTCCCGGAATGGTGGGACTGTCATATGTTGAAAGACTGGAGCGATTAGGCTTGTATACACTGGAATTTAGAAGGATGAGAGGGGATCTTATCGAAACATATAAGATTATTAAGGGGTTGGACACGTTAGAGGCAGGAAACATGTTCCCAATGTTGGGGGAGTCCAGAACCATGGGCCACAGTTTAAGAATAATGTGTAGGCCATTTAGAATGGAGATGAGGAGAAACTTTTGAGAGAGTTGTGAATCTGGGATTCTCTGCCTCAGAAGGCCATTTTGTTGAGAGAAACAGCAAGCACATGTGGCGTCCATTTTGTTGACAGAAACAGCGAGCACATGTGGCGGCCATTTTGTTGACAGAAACAGCGAGCACATGTGGCGGACATTTTGTTGACAGAAACAGCGAAATTAGAAATGCGTGCACTCAAACAGGAAATTTGAAATGCGTGCACTAAAGGTGCAGCGGTTATAATGGGTGACTTCAATCTACATATAGATTGGGTGAACCAAACTGGCAGGGGTGCTGAGGAAGAGGATTTCTTGGAATGTTTGCGAGATGGTTTTCTAAACCAACATGTCGAGGAGCCAATGAGAGAACATGCCATTCTAGACTGGGTATTGACTAACGAGGAAGGGTTAGTTAGCAGTGTTGTTGTGCGATGCCCCTTGGGCAAGAGTGACCATAATATGGTGGAGTTCTTCATTATGATGGAGAGTGACAAAGTCAATTCAGAAACAAGTGTTCTGAACTTAAAGAAAGGTAACTTTGAGGGTATGAGACGTGAATTGTCCAAGGCAGACTGGCAATTTATACTTAAAGGGTTGACGGTGGACATGCAATGGAAGGCATTTAAAGGTCGCATGGATGAACTACAACAATTGTTCATCCCAGTTTAGCAAAAGAACAAACCAGGAAAGGTGGTGCATCCGTGGCTAACAAGGGACATCAAAGATAGTATTAAAACAAAAGATGAAGCATATAAATTAGCCAGAAAAAGTATCATACCAGAGGACTGGGAGAAATTCAGAGTCCAGCAGAGGATGACAAAGGGATTAGTTAGGAAAGGGAAAATAGATTATGAGAGAAAACTGGCAGGGAACATAAAAACTGACTGCAAAAGCTTTTATAGATATGTGAAGAGAAAAAGATTAGCTAAGACAAATGTAGGTCCCCTGCAGTCGGAAACAGGTGAATTGGTCATAGGGAACAAGGAGACGGCAGACCAATTGAACAACTACTTTGGTTCTGTCTTCACTAAGGAAGACGTAAACCGTCTGCCGGAAATAGCAGGGGACCGGGGGTCAAATGAGATGGAGGAACTGAGGGTAATCCAGGTTAGTCGGGAAGTGGTGTTAGGTAAATTAAACGGATTAAAGGCCGATAAATCCCCAGGGCCAGATAGGCTGCATCCCAGAGTGCTTAAGGAAGTAGCCTCACAAATAGTGGATGCATTAGTGATAATTTTTCTAAACTCTTTAGATTCTGGAGTAGTTCCTGAGGACTGGAGGGTAGCTAATGTAACCCCACTTTTTATATAAAGGGAGGGAGAGAGAAAACGGGGAATTATAGACCAGTCAGCCTAACATCGGTAGTGGGGAAAATGCTAGAGTCAGTTATTAAAGATGTGATAGCATCACATTTGGAAAGTGGTGATATCGTCGGACAAAGTCAGCATGGATTTACCAAAGGCAAATCATGCCCGACGAATCTTATAGAATTTTTCGAGGATGTAACTAGTAGAGTGGATAAGGGAGAACCAGTCGATGTGTTATATCTGGACTTCCAGAAGGCCTTCGACAAGGTCACACATAGGAGATCGGGGTACAAACTTAAAGCACACGGTATCGAGGGTTCAGTGTTGAGGTGGATAGAGAATTGGTTGGCGGACAGGAAGCAAAGAGTAGGAATAAACGGGTCCTTTTCGGAATGGCAGGCAGTGACTAGTGGGGTCCCAGCAAGGCTCAGTGCTGGGACCACAGCTATTTACAATATATATATTAATGATTTG
>NW_027601315.1:347317-352500 GCF_053455715.1 Rhinoraja longicauda
GTGCTAGCACACTCTTGCACGGACTCGCACACTCACACTGTCACACACAATCAATATCCAATGCGAGTCAGGCTACACCTCTGGAAAAATCTAGTTGAGTATGTCAGTTCAGTGCAGTTTATTGTCACGTGTACCGAGGTACCGTGAAAATACTTTGTTGCGTGCTACCCAGTCAGTGGAAACAAAATACTTCATTACAGTCGAGCCATTTACAGAGTATAGATACATGGTAAGGGGATAACGTCCAGTGCGAGGTAAAGCCTGCATAATCCGATCGAGGATAGTCCGAGGATCAACAGAGGTAGATAGTAGTTCAGCACTGCTTTCTGGTTGTGGTGGGATGATTCCGTTGCCTGATAACAGCTGGGAAGACACTGTCCCTGAAACTGGAGGTGTGCATTTTCACACTTCTGTGCATTTTACCTGATGGGACAGAGGAGAAGCAGGAGTGGCAATGGTGCGACTCGTCCTTGATTATGCTGCTGGCCTTGCCGAGGAAGCGTGGTTTATAAATTGAGTCAATATATGGGAGGTTGCTTTGTGTGATGGTCTGGACAATTCGCAGCAATTTCTGGCGTTCTTGTATGGAGCTGTTCCCAAACCAAGCTGTGATGCATCTTGATAAAATACTTTCTATGGTGCATCTGTCGAAGTTGGTGAGAGTTGTAGAGGGCACGCTGAACTGGCTAAGCCTGCCAAGGACATGGATGGGTGAAGTTCGGTTCGAGACCCTTCTTCAGACTGATTGTGGTGGGAAGCTGGAGAAGGCTGGAACAGCAGGACAAAGCGAGTTGAACGATGAGTGGGTGAATACCGTTTTAATAGTTAGGTGGTTGAGACCAGAGGTTAAAAGATCAAAGTTGCTAGATAAGGATTGAGCAGGTTGGAATTATAAAGAGAGAGGAGGGAATATCGGTTGAAGATGGAGGTGGAGGGGATTAACAAGTGCGAGTCCGCGTGAAGGAAGAGATAGAGCGAGGGAAAAGCGTGAAGTTGCACGTTAGTTACCTGGCATTTGCTAATGTTCATACCATTAGGTTGCAAGGTTCCCAAGCGGACTATGAAGCGGCGTTCTTTCTGTTTTAATGTAACCTCTCTGGCGCTGTTGGAGGCCCAGGACAGAAAGGTCAGTGTGCGAGGGGGAGTTACGATGGCTTGCAACGGGAAGATACGGCAAGCCTTAGCAGAACTAGGGTAAGTGTTCGACAAAAAACGGTCGCCGAGTCTCCATTTCACCACGCCGATGTAAAGGAGGCCATACCTGGAACACCACATGCAGTAGATGAGATTAGAGGTGGTGCAGGTGAACATCTGTCTCACCTGGAAGGGCTTCTCGAGCGTGAGGGAGGGGGTTTAGGGACAGCTGTTACATTCCATGGTGGCTAACCGTTTTAACTGCACTTGCCAAGAAAGGCTTTGGAAAGAGAAGTGATGGTAAGTGATGGAGAGGTGAGGAAATGGATAGAGAAATAGGTCGTACAAAGATAAAAGGGAGAGATAGAGGAGAAGACGAATGAAGAGGTGGAGGGAGAGTGAACGATCAAAGGGAGAGTGGGAAAAATGAGGAGAGAGGGGAGTTCAGAGCGAGTGGGTTGGCAAAAGGGGGAGAGGGAAGCATTAGAGAGATACAGAGAGAAGGAGGGAGAGATGCAGTAAGAGTGGGAGGGGAGAGAGGTTGGCAGAGAGCGGTCGGCACAGAGAGGGAGAATAGAGAGTGTAGGGGCGAGAATAACAGTTCAGAGAGAGAATAGCAGTAAAGATGGAGAGAGAGAGAAAGAGAGGAGGGAGAGATGTTGCATCATTCGCCGTGTGTTCTACTTTTAAGACAATTCTGAGACGGCAATGGTTCTGTTCACTGAGTGTCGTGAGTCTTTGGGTCGTTCCTCCTCAGAGGTGATGAAGGTAGAGAATGTTGTTGTCCCAAGGCAAAGCCAGATCCATTCCAGGCAAGCAAGGACTAAATGCTTACTAGGGGTCGCCGGGAGTGTGGGGTTGAGGTTACAATCAGTTATGCCGCGATCACATTGAGTGTTAAAACAGAGTGGACGGGCCATTTTAGTCTGATGTGATCTGTTGAACTAATTCATCACGCTGACAAAGGCTGTCTAGTCCACCTTTAAACTGGGCACCAGAAGCATTGAGACGGTCCCTTAAATTTGGGATTGCCTTGCTGAGTGAAGGAAATCAGATAAACAACACGAGGTGGAGAGTTGGACCAGATGGAGTTTGAACCAATATCCCCTTTGCTGGAAAAATGCCGCTCCCAATTTCCATCCCCCAGTATCGCCACAATTCCCAGTCTTTGGAGTTTCTCAATCAATTCCCTGAATAAATCACGACCTGTCTCAGCAGGGATTTCACTTGGCTGATGTCATCTGTTTGCGAATCATTTCAAAAGCTCTATTTTTAATTCTGTTGAAACTTCACTGTCCCGGTGGAGACGGAAAATGGTATAAAATCTCCGGGAATGTTCTGCCCCGGAATTTCATTCCGAGAGATTACCGGTAGTTCACGGGGACACGTCGCTGGGCAGAGAACATGTGGGAAAAGCTGTACGAATATTTCGCCGTGGAGAAAATCTTGTATGTGATCATTGCTACCGTTGGAGTCCCTGGTAAGTGAGCAGAACGATTCAAGTTTTATAACTCCGTCTGTTAACCGGTGTTGACATGATTCTGATCGTGTTACAATATTCCTAACTGATGATCGTTGTACAAGAATATGTGAAGTATATCAATCCTCTAAATGAAATATCTTTGAATTAACGCTGTGATTTTTCTCATTTTCAGACAGCCGAAACTAACCCTCTCTTTCTCCCACTGCCGGGACCCACGAGAATGTTGTTCTTGCCTTCAGTGGGACCTTGCCCAGAGTTGTCCCAGTGCTCGGGACAGGCAGCTCTCCGGGACGGTGTGACTGGGAAGGGGTTTACATTGTGAAGTTCACTGTGTCTGAGTTATTGATCAGAGTGAACACCCGCTCCTGTGGACACGTCTCACTGTGGAGTCTGTCACAGTCGGATTCCTCCACCTGTTGGTCAATAATTGGATCGATCTCCTGAACCAGTGGCCGCGGATCTACCGGCGTGTGTTGTTACCGAACTGAGGAATGATCCATTAACGGAGCCACTCTGCTGCCGGATCCTAAGTTGTCGCTGCCTTCCCTCTGGAACCCTCTTCGTCCCCATCAGATGCCGAGTTCCCAGAGCCCTGGTTAAACGCGGCCGGTCACGGTTAAGTCTGTCAAACCGGCCCCATCAGAGACTGAGCGGGGTTAACTGTAGACAGGACCATTCCGCCTATTGTAGCGGGCGGCTGCTCGTTCCCTCCCCGCCCTTTACCCCGCCCGTCGCCTTATCTCCTCTCCCCTGAAGCAGGCAGGTCGGGCACAGTCGGAGCCGGGTCTGACATTGTTAAACCTGCAGCCGCGCACCGACTCCAACACTCCTGATCTCCAGCTGAAAGTGGAGCCGGTGTTCAGCCCCGGAGACCGTGTTCAGTAATGCCCAGTGTCCGCTCCCCTTCTCTTTCCGCAGTGAATTTAGTGGCGATTGTGATCCTTTCCCGGGGAAAGTGCGGCCTTTCCACCTGCACCACTCGCTACCTGGTGGCCATGGCAGCGGCCGATCTACTCGCCCTGATCACCGAGGTCATTTTGTATCGGATCCGATACCATTACTTTGATTGGAGTTTCGTGTCCATCACCCCTGTGTGCAGTGTTAACGAAGTACTGAGGACTGCAGCTACAGACTGTTCTGTCTGGTTCACCGTCACTTTCACCTTTGATCGCTTTGTCGCCATTTGTTGCCAGAAGCTGAAAACTAAATATTGCACCGGGAAAACTGCGGCTGCGGTTCTCGCCACAGCCGGCGTTCTGCTGTGTCTGAAAAACGTTCCCCGCTACTTCACACAGGAACCCCGGACAACCATCGACAATGTCCCGTGGGGCTGTGACCCGGTGGACAGTTATTTCACTGACCCCGGGTGGGTGGCATTTGACTGGATCGACACAGTTTTAACTCCGCTCCTCCCTTTCGCTGTGATCCTGCTGCTCAACGCTCTGACAGTCCGGCACATTTTAGTGGCCAGTCGGGTCCGTCAGGGGCTGAGGGGTGAGAGCAAGGGGGAGAAGCGCAGTGACCCGGAGATGGAGAGCAGGAGAAGGTCTGTGGTTTTACTCTTCACCATCTCCGGCAGCTTCAATAGACAATAGACAATAGACAATAGGTGCAGGAGTAGGCCATTCAGCCCTTCGAGCCAGCACCGCCATTCAATGCGATCATGGCTGATCACTATCAATCAGTACCCCGTTCTTGCCTTCTCCCCATACCCCCTCACTCCGCTATCCTTAAGAGCTCTATCCAGCTCTCTCTTGAAAGCATCCAACGAACTGGCCTCCACTGCCTTCTGAGGCAGAGAATTCCACACCTTCACCACCCTCTGACTGAAAAAGTTCTTCCTCATCTCCGTTCTAAATGGCCTACCCCTTATTCTCAAACGGTGGCCCCTTGTTCTGGACTCCCCCAACATTGGGAACATGTTATCTGCCTCTAATGTGTCCAATCCTCTAATTATCTTATATGTTTCAATAAGATCCCCCCTCATCCTTCTAAATTCCAGTGTATACAAGCCCAATCGCTCCAGCCTTTCAACATACGACAGTCCCGCCATTCCGGGAATTAATCTAGTGAACCTACGCTGCACGCCCTCCATAGCAAGAATATCCTTCCTCAAATTTGGAGACCAAAACTGCACACAGTACTCCAGGTGCGGTCTCACCAGGGCCCGGTACAACTGTAGAAGGACCTCTTTGCTCCTATACTCAACTCCTCTTGTTACGAAGGCCAACATTCCATTGGCTTTCTTCACTGCCTGCTGTACCTGCATGCTTCCTTTCATTGACTGATGCACTAGGACACCCAGATCTCGTTGAACCCCCCCTCCTCCTAACTTGACACCATTCAGATAATAATCTGCCTTTCTATTCTTACTTCCAAAGTGAATAACCTCACACTTATCTGCATTAAACTGCATCTGCCATGTATCCGCCCACTCACACAACCTGTCCAGGTCACCCTGCAGCCTTATTGCATCTTCCTCACAATTCACACTACCCCCCAACTTAGTATCATCTGCAAATTTGCTAATGGTACTTTTAATCCCTTCGTCTAAGTCATTAATGTA
>NW_027601315.1:353000-363446 GCF_053455715.1 Rhinoraja longicauda
AGAGAGAGGAGAGAGAGAGAGGAGAGAGAGAGAGAGAAGAGAGAGAGAGAGAGAGAGCAGAGAGGAGAGAGAGAGAGAGAGAGAGACGAGAGAGAGAGAGAGAGAGAGAGAGAGAGAGAGAGAGGAGAGAGAGAGAGAGAGAGAGAGAGAGAGAGAGAGAGAGAGAGAGAGAGAGAGGGAGAGGGGGGGGATAGGGATGAGGAGAGAGCAGAGAGAGGGCAGAGAGAGGGCAGAGAGAGAGAGAGGGGGAGGTGGAGAGAGAGAGATGGCAGTCCAAATTCAGGGACTGTCATTAAAAATGATCAATATATATGACAGGCAATGGTGTTATTTTTCCTGCTTAATCTGCATCTTTGAGCAAGGGGGCGATTGGGTGAATGTGAGGGGCTGGGGGTCCTGGAGCGGGGTCGGCGATGGGATCATCCGCCCGGGACTGACAGCTGGAAGATGCGGCGGTGAATGTGAGGAGCCGGAGCCCGGAGCGTCAGCCACAGGAGGATGAAGCTGCCGGAGATGGTGAAGAGTAAAACCACAGACCTCCTCCTGCTCTCCATCTCCGGGTCACTGCGCTTCTCCCCCTTGCTCTCACCCCTCAGCCCCTGACGGACCCGACTGGCCACTAAAATGTGCCGGACTGTCAGAGCGTTGAGCAGCAGGATCACAGCGAAAGGGAGGAGCGGAGTTAAAACCGTGTCGATCCAGTCAAATGCCACCCACCCGGGGTCAGTGTAATAACGGGCCACCATGTCACAGCCCCACGGGACATTGTCGATGACTATCCGGGGTTCCTGTGTGAAGTAGCGGGGAACGGTTTTCAGACACAGCAGAACGCCGGCTGTTGCGAGAACCGCAGCCGCAGTTTTCCCGGTGCAATATTTCGTTTTCAGCTTCTGGCAACAAATGGTGACAAAGCGATCAAAGGTGAAAGTGACGGTGAACCAGACAGAACAGTCTGTAGCTGAATACCTCAGTACAGCGTTAACACTGCACACAGGGGTGATGGACAGGAAACTCCAATAAAAGTAATGGTATCGGATCTGATACAAAATGACCTCGGTGATCAGGGTGAGTAGATCGGCCGCTGCCATGGCCACCAGATAGCGAGTGGTGCAGGTGGAGAGGCCGCACTTTCCCCGGGACAGGATCACAATCGCCAATAAATTCACTGCGGAAAGAGAAGGGTCCCGGACACTGGGCATTAATGAACACGGTCTCCGGGGCTGAACATCGGCTCCACTTTCAGCTGAAGTGTTGGAGTCGGTGCGCGGCTGCAGGTTTAACAATGTCAGACCCGGCTCCGACTGTGCCCGACCTGCCTGCTTCAGGGGAGAGGAGATAAGGCGACGGGCGGGGTAAAGGGAGGGGATGGAACGAGCAGCCGCCCGCTACAATAGGCGGAATGGTCCTGTCTACAGTTAACCCCGCTCGCAGTCTCTGATGGGGCCGGTTTCACAGACTTAACCGTGACCGGCCGCGTTTAACCGGGGCTCTGGGAACTCGGCATCTGATGGGGACGAGAAGGGTTCCAGAGGGAAGGCAGGGACAACTTAGGATCCGGCAGCAGAGTGGCTCCGTTAATGGATTCATTCCTCAGTTCGGTAACAACACACGCCGGTAGATCCGCGCCACTGGTTCAGGAGATCGATCCAATTATTGACCAACAGGCGGGTGGAATCCGACTGTGACAGACTCCACAGTAAGACGTGTCCACAGGAGCGGGTGTTCACTCTGATCAATAACTCAGACACAGTGAACTTCACAATGTAAACCCCTCCCTGTCACATCGTCCCGGAGAGCTGCCTGTCCCGAGCACTGGGACAACTCTGGGCAAGGTCCCACTGAAGGCAAGAACAACATTCTAGTGGGTCCCGGCAGTGGGAGGAAAAGAGGGTTAGTTTCGGCTGTCTGAAAATGAGAAAAATCACAGCGTTAATTCAAAGATATTTCAATGAGAGGATATACTTGATATACTTCACATATTCTTGCACAACGGTCACCAGTTGTGAATCATGTAACACGATCAGAATCAGGTCAACGCCGGTTAACAGACGGAGTTATAAAACTTGAATTGTTCTGTTCACTTACCAGGGACTCCAACGGCAGCAATGATCACGTACAAGATTTTCTCCACCGGTAATCTCTCGGAATGAAATGCCGGGGCAGAACATTCCAGGAGATTTTATACCATTCTCCGTCTCCACCGGGACAGTGAAGTTTCAACAGAGATTTTGAAATGATTCGCAAACAGATGACATCAGCCAAGTGAAATCCCTGCTGAGACAGGTCGTGATTTATTCAGGGAATTGATTGCGAAACTCCAAAGACTGGGATTGGTGGCGATACTGAGGGATGGAAATTGGGAGCGGCATTGTTCCAGCAAAGTGGATATTGTTTCAAACTCCATCTGGTCCAACTCCCCGCCTCATGTTGTTTGTCCGATTTCCTTCAATCCGCTTCACTCACTAAGGCAACCCCAAATTCCAGCGACCCTCTCAGGGCTTCTGATGACCATATGAAGAACGCCACTTCATATTCCGCCCTTGGTGCCTTGCGACAATAGACAATAGGTGCAGGAGGAGGCCATTTGGCCCTTCGAGCCTGTACGCACCGCCATTCAATGTGATCACGGCTGATCATTCTCAATCACTACCCCGTTCCTGCCTTCTCCCCATACCCCTGATTCCGCTATCCTTAAGAGCTCTATCTAGCTCTCTCTTGACTGCATTCAGAGAATTGGCCACCACTGCCTTCCGAGGTAGAGAATTCCTAATGATATGATCTATGAATTATCCAATGTTAGGTAACTAAATGCAAATTCCCACTTCCCCCTCGCTCTTCCTCGTGCTTCATCCGGGATCGCACCAATACATCCTCCACCTCAACTTCAACCGATATTACTTCCTCTTTCTTTATAATTCCATCCTGCTCAACCCTTACCTCGCACCTGACAATGAAAACGGTATTCACCCGCTCATCGTTCAACTCGCGTTGTCCTGGTGTTCCAGCCTTCTCCAGCTTCCCGCCACAATCAGTCAGAAGAAAGGTCCCGAACCGAAACTTCACCCATCCATGTCCTTAGCAGGTTTAGCCAGTTCGGCGTGCCCTCTACAACTCTCACCAACATCTACAGATGCACCATAGAAAGTATTTTATCAAGATGCATCACAGCTTGGTTTAGGAACAGCTTCATACAAGAACGCAAGAAATTGCTGCGATTTGTCCAGACCATCACACAAAGCAACCTCCCTTTTATTGACTCAATTTATAAACCACGCTGCCTCGGCAAGGCCAGCAGCATAATCAAGGACGAGTCGCACCCTTGCCACTCCTGCTTCTCCTCTGTCCCATCAGGCAAAATGTACAGAAGTGTGAAAATGCACACCTCCAGTTTCAGGGACAGCGTCTTCACAGCTGTTATCAGGCAACGGAATCATCCCACTACCAAAGCAGTGCTGAACTACTATCTACCTCTTTGTTGATCCTAGGACTATCCTCGATCGGATTTTGCAAATGGCTCGACTGTAATGAAGTATTTTGTTTCCACTGACTGGGTAGCACGCAACAAAAGCTTTCACGGTACCTCGGTACACGTGACAATAAACTGCACTAAACTGACATACTCAACTAGATTTCTCCAGAGGTGTAGCCTGACTCGCATTGGATATTGATTGTGTGTGACAGTGTGAGTGTGCGAGTCCGTGCAAGAGTGTGCTAGCACGTGTATGTGAGTGTGAATGTGTGAGATTGTGCAAATGAGTCGGTGTGTGTGCGTATGTGTTAGTGTATGCGGTTGCAGGAATTTCAATGGTTCAGTGATACCTTATTATCACGTACCCAGGTAGAGTGAAATGCTTAGTTTTGCAGACAACCCGGTAACATCATGTAAAAGACCTCACCTAGGCGGTACAAAAGTGTCGCCACATTTTGACGCCATTAAAGTTACAAACGTAGGCCGGATAGTTCTATCTCCTGCCTGCCGCCGTTTGTCACTGGAAAGGCTTCCGACTCGTCTCCATCATCTCGCACTTTCTCCATCATTCCGTCATGGAACTGCCGGACAATCGTGATGAACTTGCTGGGACAGCCAAACTTCTGCATTATCTTCCACAAGCTATCTCTGCTGACAGTGTGGAAGACCTTTGTCAGATCGACGAAGGTCACGAACACGTCGCTGTGCTGCTCTTGGCATTTTTCCTGGAGTTGGCGTGCAGTAAATATCATGTCGACAGCACGGAAACCACACTGGTTTTCTGAAAGGAGACCCTGCTCAAGGTGTTGAATGAGACGGTTGAGCAGGGTGCGAGCCAAGATCTTCCCAGCTATGGACAGGAGGGAGATGCCTCGATGATTGTCGCAAGACTGGCGGTTGCCTTTCCTCTTGTAGATGTGGACTATGCTGGCATCTTTCAGCTGTTGTGGGACCTTCCCTTCATTACACATGGACTGGAAGAGTTCAGTCAGCTTCTGCATCATGACAGGGCCTCCTACTTTGAACACTTCAGCACTACACTGTAGTACTGATGGAGTGCCACCAGTTGATGCAGTTCGTGTGGATTAACACACTGTGGGTTGGTACAGATGGAGTGACACACTGCAGTAGTACTGATGAAGTGACACACTTTGCAGTAGTTCTGATGGAGTTATACACCGTGGGCCTCTACTGATGTAGTAACACACTGCGGGTAATACTGATGGAGTGACACAATGAGTAGTACTGTTGATATGACAAACTGTAGAGTAGTACTGACGAATAATAGAGTAGTACTGGAATAATACTGATTTAGTGACAAATTGTGAGGTAGTTCTGTTGTAATGACATACTGTGGGGAAGAATTGATGGATGAAACACCATGGGGTAGACTAATGGAGTGATACATTGTGAGGGAGTACTGAGGAACTGGCACACTGTGGCGTAGAATTGATGGACTGACACCTTGGGGTCGTACTGATATAGTTCCACACTGAAGTAGTACTGACGGAGTGACAAACTGTGTGGTAGTACTCATGTCATTGCATCAGTACTACCACGCAGTTTGTCACTCCATCACCCCACCCCTTGGGGTAAAACTGATGGAGTGACACGCTGTGGAGCAGTACTGATGGAGTGACACACTGCGCGGTTGTACTGATGGAGTGATATACTTCGGTGTAGTGCTGATTGAATGACACACTGGGGGTGGTATGGACAGAATGGCGCACAGTGGGCGAGTACTGAAATATTGACACAATGTTCGGTGGTACTGTCGGGTTGCACATTGTGACTTCCACACTGAAGTAGGACTGACGTTGGGGCAGTACAGATGGAGAGTTACACTGTTGGGTAATACTAATTGAATGAGTCCGTGTGGTTGTACAAAATGGAATGACAAGCTCAAGGCAGTACTGATGGAGTGCATCACTGTGGTGTAATACTGATGGAATAACATATTGTAGGGTAGTACTGATGGAGTGACACGCTCCAGTGTTGTACTGATGGAGTGTAACACTGTGGAGTAGTACTGATGTAATGACGTACTGTGGAGGTGTGTTGATGGAATGACACACTGTGGGGTAGGACTGATGTAATAACACATTCTGTTGGAGTGACACAGTAATACTGATGGATTGACACGTTGTGCGGTAGTACTGTTGCGATGAAAAACTGTGGTGACATATTGATGGAATTACACACTATGGAGTCGCAGCGATGGGTTAGCACACTGTGGGGTAATGCGGATGGAATGACACATTTGAGATAGTCCTGATGTTGTGAAACACTTTGGGGAGTACTGATGGAAGAACATAGTGCGGGGAGCATTGATGGAGTGACACGTTCTAGGGTTGCACTGGAGTGACATGATGTTGGGCAGTGCTGATGGAGTGCAACATCATGGAGTTGTATTGATGCAGTGAGACACTGTGTGGTTTCACCGACGGAGTGACACACTGAGCGGTAGTACTATTGTGATGACAAACTGTGGTGTAGTACTAATGCAGTGACACACGGTTTGGTAATACTGATGGAATCACACAATTTGTGGCAGCACTTATGGAGTGACCCACTGGGATAGTCCTGATTGAATGATAAACATCGGGTAGTGCTAATGGCGTGAGGCATTGTGGGGAAGTACTAACAGAGTGAAACTGTGGGGAATTACAGATGGAGTGACTAGGTGAGGTAGCACTGATGGAGTGACACACTGTGGGGAATACTAATGGAGTGACACTGCGAGGAAGTACTGATGGGTTGACACTGTGTGGTAGTACTGATGGAGTGACACGCTGCGTGGTATACTGATGGAGTGATAATCAAAGGATTGTACTGATGGAGTGACACACGGTGGCGTAGTACTGATGCGACGATAACACGAGTGATATTCCTGATGGTGCGACGATCTGAGGGGAGGCACTGGTGGAGTGGCACAATGTAGGGTAGTACAAATGGAGTAACAAACAATATTTTAGTACTGATGCAGTGGCACACTGTGGGTAGTGCTGGTGGAGTGACACACTTTGAGGTAGTACTGAGGGAGTGACACACTATGTGGCAGTACTGACGCAATGGCATACTGTGGGATAGTACTGATTGAGTGACACCCTGCGGTGTAGCACTGTTGGAGAGACATATTCCAGGTTAATACTGCTGGATTTAAGCACTGTGGGGTAGTACTGATGGAAGGACTCATTGTGTAGTACTGATGGAGTGACACACCGTTGGATAGTACTGATAGAGTGACACCCTGTGCGGTAGTACTAATGGAATGATACACAACGTGGTACTGATGTTGAAAAACACTGTGGGTGTGTATTGATGGAATGGTATACAGTGCGGTAGTACCGATGAGTGACACGCTCTGGGGTTGTACTGATGGAGTGACATAGTGTGTTCTAGTAATGATCGTCTAACACACTGTAGGCTTGTATTGATGGTGTGATAACCAGCGGGGTAGTATTGATGGACTGACACAATGTGGGCAGTACTGATGGAGCAAAACACTTTGGGGTAGTACTAGTGAAGTGACAAACAGTGGGCGGGCAGTGATGGAGTAAAACATTTTGGTGTATTACTGATGGAGTGACACAGTGTGCGGTAGTGCTGATGGAGGAACACACGATATGGTAGTACTGATGTCGTGGCACACTGTCGGATAGTATTACTAGTGTGAAACTAAATGGGGCAGTACTGATGTAATGACATATTATAGGGTAGTTCTGATGGATTGACACACTGAGGGGGAGAACTGATCGAATGACAAACTGTGGGTTAGTACTGATGGAATGGCTATCCATTTAGTAGTATTGATGCAATGGCATTCCATGGGATAGTTCCGAATGAATGACATGTTGTGATGCAGTAATGATGGAGTAACAGACGATATGGTAGTACTGATTGAGTGACACGCTGTGGGATAGTACTTATGGATTAGCATCCTGTGGGGTAGTACTGAAGGGCTGGTACATTTTGGGGTAGCACTGATGGAGTGACACATTCGACGGTATTACTGAAGGGGGGGGAAAGCTGTGGGTAGTACGGATGAAATTACATAACTAAGGTAGTACTGACGGAGTAAAACACCGTGTGGCAGAAATTATGGAATGAAATACTGTAGGGTTGTACTGATGAGAGTGACACGCTCTTGGGTTCTACTAATTGAGTAACATGCAGTACTGATGAAGTGACAGACTGTGAAGTAGTATTGATGAGTGACCTAACGTAGGGTATTATTGATATAATGGCACATTCTGGGGTAGTACTGATGGAGTGACATCATGTGCTGTAGTACTATTGTTATGTCATACTGTGGGATGGAATTGATAGAGTGACACTATGTGGTAGTACTGATGGAGTGACGCACTGTAGGGTAGTACTGGTATAACGGTATACTGTGGGATAGTACTGAAGGAGTGACATCGGCGAGACCAAGCGCAAGCTCGATGATCGTTTCGCTGAACAGCTCCACACAGTCCTACCTGATCTCCCGGTTGATCAGCACTTTAACTCACTCCCGCTCCCCCATTCCCAATCTGAACTTTCTGTCCTGGGCATCCTCCATTGTCAGAGTGAGGCCCAGCGCAAATTGGAGGAACAGCACCTCATACTTCGCTTGGGCAGCTAACATACCTGCGAAATGAACATTGACTTATCTAACTTCCATTAGCCCTTGCTTTCCCTCTCTCTCCACCCCTCCTCCTTCCCAGTTCTCCCACCAGTCTCACTGTCTCCAACAGAATTCTATCTCTTTCCCGCCGACCTCTCCGACAACATTCTAAAGAAGGGTCTCGACCCGAAACGTCACCCATTCTTTCTCTCCAGAGATGCTGCCTGTCTCGTTGAGTTACACCAGCATTTTAAGTCTTCCTTCCATTTAAAACAGCATCTGCATTTCTTTCGTACACGAAGTACAAGGCACGGCAGGACACTCGGCTAATAATAGCTGTGCCGAACATGAGACGACCAACCTTACCTGCCTTCTCACAATGTATATCCCTTCATTACCTGAAAATCTGAACTTGTCTTAAATATCACTATTGTAACTGCGTCCAACACCAGTGGAGTGGGTGGTAAGATTTTAAGAACCGTTATACAGAATGATGTGACAGAGTATTTATAAGTGCACGATGAAATAGGCAGACGTTTGCACGGCTTTGTGAAGGGAAGGTCGTGTTTGATAAATTTACTGGAATTATTTGAAGAAGTAAATAGCAAGACAGACAAAGGGGAGACAGTAGATGTTGTTTACTTTGATTTTCAGAAAACCTTTGACCAGGTGTCACAAGATGGCTGCTCAGGAAGATGAGAGCCCACGGTGTCAAAGGGCAGATACCAGCATGGATAACTGGTTGGCTGGATGGCAGAAAACAAAGAGTGGCAATAAAGGGGGATTTTTTTTCTAGTTGGCTAACAGTAACTAGTGGAGATCTTCAAGGATCCGTGTTTGTCCGCTACTCCACGTTTTATATTATGATTTGGACGAGGGGATTGAAGGCTTTGTGGCAAAGTTTGCGGATGTTACGAAAATAGGTGGAAGGGCAGGTAGTTTAGAGAAAGCATGGACTCTGCAGAAGGACTTGGACATGTTGGGGGAATGGGCAGAGAAGTGGCAGATGGAATATAGTGTAGCAAAGTGGGGAAGTGCCTAAGTGGGGAAATAATCCATAAATCGGAAGTGCAAAGGGACTTGGGAGTGCTGGTTATCGTGTCGTATCTCCGCTCGTCCTACGGCCTAACACCGTGGAGTCGGCGGCCTCCAGCTGGGATCGACCTTGAAGACTCCGGTGGCAGGGCCTGGACTTGCCATCTCGGAGGCTTCGGCCGTGGGCCCTGCAGACCGCAACATCTGGAGTTCGCAGGTCCCTGGCTGGTGACCGGCTTTCGGGAGCTCCAGCCGTAGCAGCTTCGACCGCCCCGAAGCGCGAGGTTTGATCGACTCGCTCGCAGGCCCTTCATCGCCCTGCGTGGCTCGGTCGCGGCACTTCCCATCACCCGGTGGGGGCTTAGGACCTTCATAGGTCCTCAAAATCACAAACGACATTCTCCTCTCCTCCGACGCTGGCAACCTCAACATCCTCATCCTACTTGACCTCAGCGCCGCCTTTGACACCATAAATCACTCCATTCTCCTCACCCGACTTGAAACCTCCCTTAACATCACCGGCACAGCCCTATCCTGGTTTAAATCTTACCTCTCTGACAGACACCAGTTCATCTCCATTAACAACTGTAAATCCCCCACCGCTCCCCTCCCCCAAGGTGTCCCCCAAGGCTCAATCCTTGGCCCCCTCCTCTTCATCCTCTACCTGTTCCCCCTTGGTCAATTAATCCGCCGTCATGGTCTCAACTTCCACTGCTTCGCCGATGATATCCAGCTCCTCATCTCCACCAAGTCAATCTCCTCCACCACACACTCTACACTGACAAACTGCATTACTGAAATAAAATCTTGGCTTCAATCAAACTTCCTCAAACTCAATTGCAACAAATCTGAAATCATCATCATTGGTCCAAAAATGCTCACCAAATCCACCCAAAACTTCATCCTCAACATTGATGGTCTCCCAGTATCCACCTCACCTCACATCCGGAATCTTGGAATCATCCTTGATCAAACCCTCTCCTTCGACAAACACATCAAACACATCACAAAGACAGCCTTCTTCCACCTCAAAAACATTGCCCGTCTCCGTCCATCCCTCTCCTCCACAGCTGCAGAAACCCTCATCCACGCCTTCATCACCTCCCGTCTGGACTACTGCAACAGCCTCCTCTATGGCGCACCCTCAAAAATCATCAATAAACTTCAATACATTCAAAACTCCGCTGCCCGTCTACTCACACACACCTCGATCCGTGACCATATCACCCCCGTCCTTTATAAACTCCACTGGCTCCCCATCCCCCAGAGAATCCAGTACAAAATCCTCCTCATAACCTACAAAGCCCTCCATAACCTGGCCCCATCCTACCTG
>NW_027601315.1:363946-371601 GCF_053455715.1 Rhinoraja longicauda
GCCCTGCCGAGGGGGATGGGCTGGGCGAGAGAGAGAGATGTTGATTTTAGTTACCTGTGCATTCCTGAGGATAGATTGGTTGAGTTCATCGCAAATGATGAACAGTACCATAGGGTTTGGTTCTTAAAGAGAGTTCATGACCGAGTATAATTCATCCGCTGCCACCTTGGTGTTGGCTTTGTGTGGTATGTGGACCGCCGACACGATGGTTGCGGTGAATTCCCCCGGCCGATTAAATGGACTGCACATAGTGAACGGTTATTAGAGACATAGAAACATAGATAAATAGGTGCAGGAGGTGGCCATTTGGCCCTTCGGGCCAGCACCGCCATTCATTGTGATCATGGCTGATCATCCACAATCTGTAAGCCGTGCCTGCCTTCTCCCCATTAGCCCCCAGAGCTACGTCCAACTCATTTTAAAATGCATCCAGTGAATTGGACTCCACTGTCTTCTGTGGCAGAGAATTCCACAAAGTCACAACTATCTGGGTGATTATTTTTTTTGCACCTCCGTTTTAAATGGCCTCCCCTTTATTCTTAGACAGTGGCCCCTGGTTCTTTCCTTTTCCAGAATCTGACACCATTGAGATAATAATTTCCCTATTTGTTTTCGCCGCCAAAGTGGATAACCCCACATTTATCTACGTCATACTGCATCTGCCTTGCATCTGCCCACTCACTCAACCTGTCCAAGTCACCCTGCAACCTCCTAACATCCTCTTCACAGTTCACACCTCCACCTAGCTTTGTGTCATCTGCAAACTTGCCAGTGTTACTTCTAATTCCATCATCCAAATCATTAATATATATGGTAAATCGTTGCGCCCCTGCATCGAGCCTTGCGGCACTCCATTCGCCAGTGCCTGCCATTCTGAAAGGGACCCATTTATTCCTACTCTTTGCTTCCTGTCTGCAAACCAATTATCTATCCATGTCAATGCCCTACACCCAATACCATGTGCTCTATTCTTGCTCACCAATCTCCGTGTGGGAACTTACCAAAGCCTTCCTGAACGCCTAGATACACTACATTCATTGGCTCTCCGTCCATTTTACTTGTCACATCCTGAAAAAATTCAGAAGATAGTCAAGCAGGATTTCCCCATCATAAATCCATGCTGACTTGGACCAATCCTTTTACTGCTATCCAAATGCGCCGTTATTACCTCTTTAATAATTGACTCCACCATCTTTTCCAACACCGATGATCTATAATTCCCCGTTTTCTCTCTCGCTATTTTCTTGAAAAATACGTTAACATTCGCTCCCTTCCAATCCACAGGAACTCATCCTTAATCTATTGAACATGGGAAAATGATCACCCATACGTCCACGATTTCTAGAGCCATCTCCTTGAGTACTCTGGGATGCAGACCATCAGGCGCTGACGATTTATCAGCCTTCAGTCCTACTGAACTAAGCTAACTGAACTATTTCGTGGCATAGTCAGCTTGTTCCATAAGGTTTTCCGTCGTGCTGGTTGACTCTATAAATATAAATAGAGTGGAATTGTGTGACTGGAAGACAATAGACAATAGACAATAGACAATAGGTGCAGGAGGAGGCCATTCGGCCCTTCGAGCCAGCGCCGCCATTCAATGTGATCATGGCTGATCATTCTCAATCAGTGCCCCGTTCCTGCCTTCTCCCCATACCCCCTGACTCTGCTATCCTTAAGAGCTCTATCTAGCTCTCTCTTGAATGCATTCAGAGAACTGGCCTCCACTGCCTTCTGAGGCCGAGAATTCCACATCTCAGTTCTAAATGGCCTACCCCTTATTCTTAAACTGTGGCCCCTGGTTCTGGACTCCCCCAACATTGGGAACATGTTTCCTGTCTCTAACGTGTCTAACCCCTTAATACTCTTATACGTTTCGATACAATCTCCTCTCATTCTTCTAAATTCCAGTGTATACAAGCCATGTCGCTGCAGTCTTTCAACATATGATAGTCCCGCCATTCCGGGAATTAACCTAGCAAACCTACGCTGCACGTCCTCAATAGCAAGAATATCCTTCCTCAAATTTGGAGACCAAAACTGCACACAGTACTCCAGGTGCGGTCTCACTAGGGCCCTGTACAACTGCAGAAGAACCTCTTTGCTCCTATACTCAACTCCTCTTGTTATGAAGGCCAACATTCCATTGGCTTGTTCCATAAGGGTTTCCGTTGTGCTGGTTGACTCTATAACTATAAATAGAGTGGGATTGTGTGACTGGAAGACAGCCGGGGATGAGTCGCGAATTGGCCTCTTATTGCTTTTCCATGGTTGGGCATAATTTAGAAACCAACCGCACTCGCTTGAAAATAATATTTTATATCAAAGATTCATTTTGTCAACTGTTGCGAGCTGTGCGAAGTTCTATTTTTAGTTCCTCAGACACTGAAGCGCTGACTCTCATTCTAGTTCCATCCCGGGTGAACAATCCCTGGGCGTTGCCCAACTTCGAGCTTTTGGGTGATGGGGCCATCCCGTGTACAGATCGAGAACTGATACCCACCAGTCAATCAATTGATCATTTGGGGATAATTTCTCGCAATGGGTAGTTTCCGCATTTCCTTTTCTAAATTTGGTGCCTCTGATCGTCACTATTGCTGCTCTGGAATCTGGGGAAAATACATGCTGTTGTGCGTCTGCTTTCTTCAGTTATTGATCACAGCACACCAGCTGCCTGCTGAGCAGTCGGCCAGGGTTTGATTACCGATCACCGCAGTTTGCCCAAACCATGGGCAATCCGCCTCCCTGGAGCAGCGGAGATTTCGTTCAGATCAGCACACATTAATAAAATGCAAGAATTTTTAATTGAGTTAAATGTGTTCCATGGCCAATTATCACTCACTGTGAGCTGGTCCGTGGATCCGGGATGGAATTCTCCACCCGTCAGCTTTTCACGGTAAACCCATGAAAGCATAGAAAGATAGGTGCAGGAGGAAGCCATTTGTGGGCTTTTGAAGGGCCACATGTGCTCGCTGTTTCTGTCAACAAAATGGCCGCCACATGTGCTCGCTGTTTCTGTCAACAAAATGGCCGCCACATGTGCTCGCTGTTTCTGCCAACAAAATGGCCGCCACATGTGCTCGCTGTTTCTCTCAACAAAATGGCCTCCCCAAGTTTATAACCTCCCATCCCTTACACCTCCTCCGATTGCTTCCTCCCATTCCAGCTTACTCCCCCAAGCTGGTTACCCCCCATCCCTTACCCCCTAACCTGGCTACCTCCCTTCCCTTACCGAGCTAAGTTGGGTACCTCCAGTCCCTTACTCCCGTAAGCTGTCTCCCTCTCATCCCTCACTCCCCAAGCTTGCTATCTCCCATTCCCCCTTACTGCCCCAAACTGGCTACATTGCATCCATTACTCCCTCTAGCTGGCTACATCCCACCCCAGCTGGCTATCTCCCTTCCTCTACTCCCCAAATCTGGATACCTCCCATTCCCCTCACCACCACAAGCTGGATTCTCCCCATTCAATAGACAATAGGTGCAGGAGAAGGCCATTCGGCCCTTCGAGCCTGTACGCGCCGCCATTCAATGTGATCGTGGCTGATCATTCTCAATCAGTACCCCGTTCCTGCCTTCTCCCCATACCCCCTGACTCCGCTATCCTTAAGAGCTCTATCTAGCTCTCTCTTGAGTGCATCCGGAGAATTGGCCCCCACTGCCTTCTGAGGCAGAGAGTCCCACAGATTCACGACTAAATGACTGGAAAAGTTTTTCCTCATCTCCGTTCTAAATGGCCGACCCCTTATTCTTAAACTGTGTGGCCCCTTGCTTTGGACTCCCCCAACATTGGGAACATGTTTCCTGCCTCTAACGTGTCCAACTCCTTTATAATCTTATACGTTTCGATAAGAGCCTTCTAAATTCCAGTGTGTAGAAGCCTAGTCGCTCCAGTCTTTCAACATACGACAGTCCCGCCATTCCGGGAATTAACCTGGTGAACCTACGCTGCACGCCCTCAATAGCAAGAATATGCTTCCTCAAATTTGGAGACAAAAACTGCACACAGTACTCCAGGTGCTGTCTCACTGGGGCCCTGTACAACTGCAGAAGGACATCTTTGCTCCTATACTCAAACTTGGAGACTAAAACTGCACACAGTACTCCAGGTGTGGTCTCACTAGCGCCCTGTTCAACTGCAGAAGGACCTCTTTGCTCTTATACTCAACTCCTCTTGTTATGAAGGCCAACATGCCATTGGCTTTCTTCACTGCCTGCTGTACCTGCATGCTTCCTTTCAGTGACTGATGCACTAGGACACCCAGATCTCGTTGTATATCCCCTGTTCCTAACTTGACACTATTCAGATAATATTCTGCCTTCCTATTCTTACCACCAAAGTGGATAAGCTCACACTTATCCACATTAAACTGCATCTGCCATGCATCCGCCCACTCATACAACCTGTCCAAGTCACCCTGCAACCTCATAGCATTTCCCTCACAGTTCACACTACCACCCAGCTTTGTATCATCGGCAAATTTGCAGTCTGCAGTCGCTCCAGTCTTTCAACATACGACAGTCCCGCCATTCCGGGGATTAACCTGGTGAACCTACGCTGCACGCCCTCAATAGCAAGGACGTCCTTCCTCAAATCTGGAGACCAAAACTGCACACAGTACTCCAGGTGCGGTCTCACTCCGCGAACGGTCAAGCCACACAAGGCCGCAGGCTCGGATGGATTTCAAGGAAGGGTTACTTAGGGACTGTGCTGAACAGTTGGCTGAGGTATTCACCAAGATTTTAACCTGTTGTTATCTCTGGCTACAGTCCCCAAGTGCCTGAAGTCGTCTACCATAGTGCCGGTGCCGAAAAAAGCAAAGATCACCAACCTGAACGACTATCGCCCGGTTGCCCAAACTCCGGTAGTCATGAAGTGCTTTGAAAGGTTGTTCCTCTCACACATCAAATCCAGCATCCCTGACTCACTGGACTCGCATCAATGTGCACATAAGGCAAACAGATCCACAGAGGACGCCATCTCTCTGGGTCTTCACACTGTCCTGACTCACCTGGAGAGACAGGGCACGTACGTGAGGATGCTACTCATTGACTATAGCTTTGCCTTCAAACACGGTCATCCCCACCAAGCTCATCACCAAACTCCACCAGCTAGGCCTCAGCTCGTCGTTATGCGACTGGATCCTGGACTTCCTGCTGGAGCGACCGCAGGCAGTGAGAATGGGCCCGCACCTGTCCTCCACTATCACCCTGAGTACCGACCGGCACACAACAGGGCTGTGTTCTGAGCCCAATGCTCTACTCCCTCTTCACACACGACTGTGTTCCTGCATTCGACACCAACACCATTTGTCAAGTTTGCAGACGACACAACGGTGATCGGGCTGATCACCAATGGTGATGAAACACACTACAGAACCTGACGGACTGGCGCTTGGATAACAAACTGCCCCTAAATACCACAAAAACCAAGGAGCTAATCATCAACTTCCGTAGGTCACACAACGGGGAATACGCCCCGAACTTTATCAACGGGGACAGTGTGGTGAGAGTGTCCAGCTTCAAGTTTCTAGGCACCCACATTTCGGAGGACCTAACATGGTCCAATAACACCACTGCGCTGGTCAAGAACGACTGTTCTACCTGAAAACACTGAAGAAGTCCGGTCTGCCCCAACAGCTGCTGACGACCTTCTACCGCTGCACCATAGCGAGCATCCTAACGCATGGCATCCCTGTGTGGTACCTCAGCTGCACGGAGGCAGAAAGGAAAGCTCTTCAGCGGGTAGTCCATAGAGCTCAGAGGGCCATCGGAACACAGCTACCAGCCTTGGAGGGCATCTAGAACACACGATGCCTCAGAAAAGCTACCAGCATCCGCAAAGACTCCTCATACCCCTGCAACAGTCTGTTGGGGACCTCCACCATCGGGCAGACGATACGAGGCCTTCTACGCCCGTACCTCCAGACTCAGGAACAGCTTCATCCCCAGGGCCATAGCTGCTATGAACCGGTCCTGCTGAGTCGGATGGTCACATCGCAGAGTGAACAGGTACATATAGACAATAGACAATAGCCAATAGGTGCAGGAGGAGGCCATTCGGCCCTTCGAGGCAACACCGCCATTCAATGTGATCATGGCTACCGAATCAGTACCCCGTTTCTGCCTTCACCCCATATGCCCTGACTCCGCAATCCTTAAGAGCTCTATCTAGCTCTCTCTTGAATGCATTCACACGCTGTCTGGCAGTCTATCCTGCTGGCTAGCAATCCAACTCGAGATAGCTTGATTGATAGGTAAAGAGCTAACTATTTTGGTAGCAACATAGCTAGGTCACTAACGTGCCTGAGGGCTAGAGAGATAGATAACTAGATAACTAGATTGTTAGCCAACAGCTTTGGCGGCCAGATAGCGGTTTAGCTTGATGGCGCTTTGCCAGATCGCAAGAGAGTTTTATAGCGATTAATGAGGCATCTAGCTAGATCGAAATAGGTCTCTCTCGTTCTCCCTTCCACCCCCCCCCCCCCGAGAGCGAGCGAGCGAGAGACCGCACTCCACAAAGAGCTGCCTACGCAACTAACTAACTATTTTTTGCTATGTAGAGATCCAGCTATCACACTATCACACCATCCATCTGTCTACGTTCAAGCTATCTAGCAATGCAGGTATTTAGCTATCTAGAAAGCTAACACGCTATCTGGCTGTCTTTCCCGCTGGTAATCAATCAGGAGCACAGGGGCCCGAGAGGTGACCTCTACAGGCGAAATGGGTATGAGGAGAATAAATGGAGTGAATGCACAGTCTATTTAACAGGGTGGGAAAATCAATCACGATAGGACATGGGTTTAAGGTGAGAGGTGTTAATGTTTCATATAAACGTGAGGGGCAACTATTTTATTCAGAGGGTTGAGGAAATGTGACGACCTGCCCAGAAACATGCTGAGACACACACAATGTGAAGGACATTTGGACGGGTACACGGGTTGGAAAGGTTTTCGGGGATATGGGCAAACCGAATTAGAACAGATGGTTCATTTTAATCGACACGTGGATGTTGGGCCTGTTTCCGCGCTATATGTCTCCATGCTTTATGATCTCTGCCATCGGGAGGTATTAGACAGAACCATCGAAACAATGTTCAAAGCGGTTATCCAACAGTAGAGATGCATTGGTCGGCTCGTAAACAGTGGTGGTCATCAGCGCCAATGCAGTCGCCAGGTATCCGCTTGCTTGAATTGAGCGCCCAGTCTGATTTGGAATCCTCTTATCCCTGTTTGACTTGCGGAGATCACACTTGTCCTTCGTGTTCCGTTCAGGGTCATCTTGCTTCAAAGCCTCAGATCAGGACATTAACCAAGTGTGAATCTCCCTTTTCATCCAAGGCTTCTGATTAGGACGAGACCTAAATGCCTCTATTGTAAAACAGCCGTCACGTGCATTTCCTGATGAAACCGAACACATCCCTCGACAGACCGCGGACCGCTGGTCTCACGCCGTCCGGACGCGCGATATCATTCCGTGAGAAATCCTCGCATATTTTCCGATTTTATGTTTCCTGAGTTTTTGCATCAGATTGTCATTATTCCGGCTCCCGCTCCGGGGGAAACACTGTGCTATTTGTGCGTCTCCTTTCATCAATCGGCAACGGTGCCTCACCAGTTGAATCCCAAGCAGGTGGCCGGGGTTCGATTCCGA
>NW_027601317.1:0-44536 GCF_053455715.1 Rhinoraja longicauda
AAAGTGTCAAAGTCAAAGAGTCAGAGAGTTATAAAGTCATACAGAACTTTATTGTCATTCGATACAGATACCGAACGAAATTACATTTCCAGCAGTCACAGTACTCATAGGGTCATAGAGTCATAGGGTCGTAGAGTCTTTGTCATAGTGTCAAAGAGTCAAAGAGTCAAGGAGTCAAAGTGTCAAAGTGTCAAAGAGTCAAAGTGTCAAAGTGTCAAAGTGTCAAAGTGTCAAAGTGTCAAAGTGTCAAAGTGTCAAAGTGTCAAAGTGTCAAAGTGTCAAAGTGTCAAAGTGTCAAAGAGTCAGAGTCAGAGTCAGAGTCACAGGGTCATAGGGTCATTGGGTCATAGGGTAATAGGGTCATAGGGTCACATTGTCACGGAGCCAACAAGTCAACGAGCCAACGAGCCAACGAGTCAAATAGCCAAATAGTCAAATAGTCAAATAGTCAAATAGTCAAAGTCAAATAGCCAAATAGCCAAATAGCCAAATAGCCAAATAGTCAAATAGTCAAATAGTCAAATAGTCAAATAGTCAAATAGTCAAAGAGTCAAATAGTCAAAGTGTCAAAGTGTCAAAGTGTCAAACTCAAAGAGTCGGAGTCAGAGAGTTATACAGTCATAGTCATAGTCATCGAGTCACAGAGACACAGAGACACAGAGACAGAGAGTCACAGAGTCACAGAGTCACAGAGTCATAGGGTCATAGAGTCATAGAGTCAAAGAGTCAATGTGTCAAAGTGTCAATGTGTCAAAGTGCCAAAGTGTCAAAGTGTCAATGTGTCAATGTGTCAAAGTGTCAAATTGTCAATGTGTCAATGTGTCAATGTGTTAAAGTGTCAAAGTGTCAACGTGTCAAAGTGTCAAAGTGTCAAAGTGTCAAAGTGTAATGTGTCAATGTGTCAATGTGTCAATGTGTCAATGTGCCAAAGAGGCAACGAGTCAAAGAGTCAAAGAGTCAAAGAGTCAAAGAGTCAAAGAGTCAAAGAGTCAAAGTGTCAAAGGGTCAAAGAGTCAAAGAGTCAAAGAGTCAAAGAGTCATAGAGTCAGAGTCAAAGAGTCAAAGTGTCAAAGTGTCAAAGAGTCAAAGTGTCAAAGAGTCAAAGTGTCAAAGTGTCAAAGTGTCAAAGTGTCAATGTGTCAAAGTCAAAGAGTCAAAGTCAGAGAATTATAGAATCATAGACATAGGGTCATAGATTCATATGGTCATAGGGTCATAGTGTCTTAGAATCATAGAGTCCAAGTGCCATGGTCAGTCAAAGAGTCAAAGAGTCAAAGAGTCAGTCAAAGTGTCATAGTGTCAAAGTGTCATAGTGTCAAAGATTCAAAGTGTCAAAGTCAAAGAGTCAGAGAGTCATAGAGTCATAGTCATAGAGTCAAAGTGTCAAAGTGTCAAAGAGTCAAAGTGTCAAAGAGTCAAAGAGTCATAGAGTCATAGAGTCAAAGTGTCAAAGAGTCGTAGAGTCAGAGTGTCAGAGTGTCAGAGTGTCAAAGTGTCAGGGTGTCAGAGTGTCAGAGTGTCAGAGTGTCAGAGTGTCAGAGTGTCAGAGTGTCAGAGTGTCAGAGTGTCAGAGTGTCAGAGTGTCAGAGTGTCAGAGTGTCAGTGTCAACGAGTCAAAGTCAAAGTGTCAGTTAATCAGAGAGTCAAAGTCAAAGAGCCAAAGAGTCAAAGAGTCAAAGAGTCAAAGTGTCAAAGAGTCAAAGGGTCAAAGAGTCAAAGAGTCAAAGAGTCATAGAGTCAAAGAGTCAAAGAGTCAAAGAGTCAAAGAGTCAAAGTGTCAACGTGTCAACGTGTCAAAGTGTCACAGGGTCATAGGGTCATTGGGTCATAGGGTAATAGGGTCATAAGGTCACATTGTCACGGAGCCAACAAGTCAATGAGCCAACGAGCCAACGAGTCAAATAGCCAAATAGCCAAATAGTCAAATAGTCAAATAGTCAAATAGTCAAATAGTCAAATAGTCAAATAGTCAAATAGTCAAATAGTCAAAGAGTCAAATAGTCAAATAGTCAAATAGCCAAATAGCCAAATAGTCAAATAGTCAAAGCGTCAAAGCATCAAATAGTCAAATAGTCAAATAGTCAAATAGTCAAATAGTCAAATAGTCAAATAGTCAAATAGTCAAATAGTCAAATAGTCAAATAGTCAAATAGTCAAATAGTCAAATAGTCAAATAGTCAAATAGTCAAAGAGTCAAAGAGTCAAATCATCAAATCGTCAAATCATCAAATAGTCAAAGAGTCAAAGAGTCAAAGAGACAATGAGACAAAGAGTCAAAGAGTCAAAGTGTCAAAGTGTCAAAGTGTCAAACTCAAAGAGTCGGAGTCAGAGAGTGATACAGTCATAGTCATAGTCATCGAGTCACAGAGACACAGAGAGACACAGAGAGACACAGAGACACAGAGTCACAGAGTCACGGAGTCACAGAGTCACAGGGACACAGAGACAGAGAGTCACAGAGACACAGAGACACAGAGTTACAGAGCCACAGAGACACAGAGTCACAGAGGCACAGAGACACAGAGACACAGAGACACAGAGACACAGAGTCACAGAGTCACAGAGACACCGAGACACAGAGACACAGAGTCATAGGGTCATAGAGTCATAGAGTCAAAGAGTCAATGTGTCAATGTGTCAATGTGTCAATGTGTCAAAGTGCCAAAGTGTCAAAGTGTCAATGTGTCAATGTGTCAAAGTGTCAAAGTGTCAATGTGTCAATGTGTCAATGTGTCAAAGTGTCAAAGTGTCAAAGTGTCAAAGTGTAATGTGTCAATGTGTCAATGTGTCAATGTGTCAAAGAGGCAACGAGTCAAAGAGTCAAAGAGTCAAAGAGTCAAAGAGTCAAAGAGTCAAAGTGTCAAAGGGTCAAAGAGTCAAAGGGTCATAGAGTCAGAGTCAAAGAGTCAAAGTGTCAAAGAGCCAAAGAGTCAAAGAGTCAAAGAGTCAAAGTGTCAAAGTGTCAAAGTCAAAGAGTCAGACAGTTATAGAGTCATACAGAACTTTATTGTCATTCGATACAGATACCGAACGAAATTACATTTCCAGCCGTCACAGTACTCATAGGGTCATAGAGTCATAGGGTCGTAGAGTCTTTGTCATAGTGTCAAAGAGTCAAAGAGTCAATGAGTCAAAGTGTCAAAGAGTCAAAGTGTCAAAGTGTCAAAGTGTCAAAGTGTCAAAGTGTCAAAGTGTCAAAGTGTCAAAGTGTCAAAGAGTCTGAGTCAGAGTCAGAGAATTATAGTTGTAGTCATAGGATGTTAGAGGCATAGGGTCATGCAGTCTTAGAGTCATAGATTCATAGAGTCATAGTCAAAGAGTCAAAGAGTCAAAGAGTCAAAGAGTCAAAGTGTCAAAGAGTCAGAGTCAGAGAATTATCGTTGTAGTCATAGGATGATAGAGGCATAGGGACATGCAGTCTTAGAGTCATAGATTCATAGAGTCATAGTCAGAGAGTCAAAGAGGCAAAGAGTCAAAGAGTCAAAGAGTCAAAGAGTCAAAGTGTCAAAGTGTTAACGTGTCGAAGTGTCAAAGTGTCAAAGTATCAAAGTGTCACAGGGTCATAGGGTCATTGGGTCATAGGGTAATAGGGTCATAGGGTCACATTGTCACGGAGCCAACAAGTCAACGAGCCAACGAGCCAACAAGTCAAATAGCCAAATAGCCAAATAGTCAAATAGCCAAATAGCCAAATAGTCAAATAGCCAAATAGTCAAATAGTCAAATAGTCAAATAGTCAAATAGCCAAATAGTCAAATAGCCAAATAGCCAAATAGTCAAATACACAAATAGTCAAATAGTCAAATAGCCAAATAGCCAAATAGCCAAATAACCAAATAGCCAAATAGTCAAATACACAAATAATCAAATCGTCAAATAGCCAAATAGCCAATTAGCCAAATAGTCAAATAGTCAAATAGTCATAGTCATAGTCATCGAGTCACAGAGACACAGAGACACAGAGTCACAGAGACACAGAGACACAGAGTCACAGAGTCACAGAGACACAGAGACACAGAGTCACAGAGACACAGAGACACAGAGACACAGAGACACAGAGACACAGAGACACAGAGACACAGAGTCACAGGGTCATAGAGTCATAGAGTCAAAGAGTCAAAGTGTCAATGTGTCAAAGTGCCAAAGTGTCAAAGTGTCAAAGTGTCAATGTGTCAAAGTGTCAATGTGTCAAAGTGTCAATGTGTCAATGTGTCAATGTGTCAATGTGTCAATGTGTTAAAGTGTCAAAGTGTCAAAGTGTCAAAGTGTCAAAGTGTCAAAGTGTCAAACTGTCAAAGTGTAATGTGTCAATGTGTCAATGTGTCAATGTGTCAAAGAGGCAAAGGGTCAAAGAGTCAAAGAGTCAAAGAGTCAAGGAGTCAAAGAGTCAAAGAGTCAAAGTGTCAAAGAGTCAAAGTGTCAAAGAGTCAAAGAGTCAAAGTGTCAAAGTGTCAATGTGTCGAAGTCAAAGAGTCAAAGTCAGAGAATTATAGACTCATAGACATAGGGTCATAGATTCATATGGTCATAGGGTCATAGTGTCTTAGAATCATAGAGTCAAAGTGCCATGGTCAGTCAAAGAGTCAAAGAGTCAAAGAGTCAGTCAAAGTGTCATAGTGTCAAAGTGTCATAGTGTCAAAGATTCAAAGTGTCAAAGAGTCAAAGAGTCATAGAGTCATAGAGTCATAGTCATAGAGTCAAAGTGTCAGTGTCAAAGAGTCAAAGTGTCAAAGAGTCAAAGAGTCATAGAGTCATAGAGTCAAAGTGTCAAAGTGTCAAAGAGTCAAAGTGTCAAAGAGTCAAAGAGTCATAGAGTCATAGAGTCATAGAGTCATAGTCATAGAGTCAGAGTGTCAGAGTGTCAGAGTGTCAAAGTGTCAGAGTGTCAGAGTGTCAGAGTGTCAGAGTGTCAAAGTGTCAGAGTGTCAGAGTGTCAGAGTGTCAGAGTGTCAGAGTGTCAGAGTGTCAGAGTGTCAGAGTGTCAGAGTGTCAGAGTGTCAAAGTGTCAGAGTGTCAGAGTGTCAGAGCGTCAGTGTCAGAGTGTCAGTGTCAACGAGTCAAAGTCAAAGAGTCAGTTAGTCAGAGAGTCAAAGAGTCAAAGAGTCAGTCAAACAGTCAAACAGTCAAAGTGTCAAAGAGTCAAAGGGTCAAAGAGTCAAAGAGTCAAAGTGTCAAAGGGTCAAAGAGTCAAAGAGTCAAAGAGTCATAGAGTCAAAGAGTCAGTGTCAAAGAGTCAAAGAGTCAAAGAGTCAAAGTATCAAAGTGTCAAAGTGTCAAAGTCAAATAGTCAGCATCAAATAGTCATAGAGACACAGTCACAGAGTCAAAGATCAAAGAGTCAAAAAGTCAAAGTGTCAAAGAGTCAAAGAGACAAAGAGTCAAAGAGTCAAAGAGTCAAAGAGTCAAAGAGTCAAAGTGTCAAAGAGTCAAAGGGTCAAAGAGTCAAAGTGTCAAAGTGTCAAAGTGTCAAAGTGTCAAAGAGTCAAAGAGTCATAGAGTCCTAGAGTCATAGAGTCAAAGAGACATAGAGTCAAAGAGACATAGAGTCATAGAGTCAAAGAGTCATAGAGTCAAAGAGTCATAGAGTCAAAGAGTCGAAGAGACAAAGTGTCAAAGTGTCAAAGAGTCAAAGAGACATAGAGTCATAGAGTCATAGAGTCAAAGTGTCAAAGTGTCAAAGAGTCAAACAGTCAAATAGTCAAATAGTCATAGAGTCATAGAATCATGGAGTCAAAGTGTCAAAGAATCAAAGAGTCAGAGAGTCATAGAGTCATAGAGTCAGAGTGTCAGAGTGTCAGAGTGTCAGAGTGTCAGAGTGTCAAAGTGTCAAAGTGTCAGAGTGTCAGAGTGTCAGAGTGTCAGAGTGTCAGAGTGTCAAAGTGTCAAAGTGTCAGAGTGTCAGAGTGTCAGAGTGTCAGAGTGTCAGAGTGTCAGTGTCAACGAGTCAAAGTCAAAGAGTCAGTTAGTCAGAGAGTCAAAGTCAAAGAGTCAAAGAGTCAAAGAGTCAAAGAGTCAAAGTGTCAAAGAGTCAAAGGGTCAAAGAGTCAAAGAGTCAAATAGTCAAATAGCCAAATAGTCAAATAGCCAAATAGCCAAATAGTCAAATACACAAATAGTCAAATAGTCAAATAGTCTAATAGCCAAATAATCAAATCGTCAAATAGCCAAATAGCCAAATAGCCAAATAGCCAAATAGCCAAATAGTCAAATAGCCATAGCCATAGTCATCGAGTCACAGAGACACAGAGACACAGAGACACAGAGACACAGAGTCACAGAGGCCCAGTCACAGAGACACAGAGACACAGAGTCACAGAGGCCCAGTCACAGAGACACAGAGTCACAGGGTCATAGAGTCATAGAGTCAAAGAGTCAATGTGTCAATGTGTCAAAGTGTCAATGTGTCAAAGTGCCAAAGTGTCAAAGTGTCAAAGTGTCAATGTGTCAAAGTGTCAATGTGTCAAAGTGTCAATGTGTCAATGTGTCAATGTGTCAATGTGTTAAAGTGTCAAAGTGTCAAAGTGTCAAAGTGTCAAACTGTCAAAGTGTAATGTGTCAATGTGTCAATGTGTCAATGTGTCAAAGAGGCAAAGGGTCAAAGAGTCAAAGAGTCAAAGAGTCAAAGAGTCAAAGAGTCAAAGAGTCAAAGAGTCAAAGAGTCAAAGAGTCAAAGTGTCAAAGAGTCAAAGTGTCAAAGAGTCAAAGAGTCAAAGTGTCAAAGTGTCAATGTGTCGAAGTCAAAGAGTCAAAGTCAGAGAATTATAGAATCATAGACATAGGGTCATAGATTCATATAGTCATAGGGTCATAGTGTCTTAGAATCATAGAGTCAAAGTGCCATGGTCAGTCAAAGAGTCAAAGAGTCAAAGAGTCAGTCAAAGTGTCATAGTGTCAAAGTGTCATAGTGTCAAAGATTCAAAGTATCAAAGAGTCAAAGAGTCATAGAGTCATAGAGTCATAGTCATAGAGTCAAAGTGTCAGTGTCAAAGAGTCAAAGTGTCAAAGAGTCAAAGAGTCATAGAGTCATAGAGTCAAAGTGTCAAAGTGTCAAAGAGTCAAAGAGTCAAAGAGTCAAAGAGTCATAGAGTCATAGAGTCATAGAGTCATAGTCATAGAGTCAAAGAGTCAAAGAGTCGTAGAGGCATAGAGTCAGAGTGTCAGAGTGTCAGAGTGTCAGAGTGTCAGAGTGTCAGAGTGTCAGAGTGTCAGAGTGTCAGAGTGTCAGAGTGTCAGAGTGTCAGAGTGTCAGAGTGTCAGAGCGTCAGAGTGTCAGAGTGTCAGTGTCAACGAGTCAAAGTCAAAGAGTCAGTTAGTCAGAGAGTCAAAGTCAAAGAGTCAAAGAGTCAGTCAAACAGTCAAACAGTCAAAGTGTCAAAGAGTCAAAGGGTCAAAGAGTCAAAGAGTCAAACAGTCAAAGTGTCAAAGAGTCAAAGGGTCAAAGAGTCAAAGAGTCAAAGAGTCATAGAGTCAAAGAGTCAGTGTCAAAGAGTCAAAGAGTCAAAGAGTCAAAGTATCAAAGTGTCAAAGTGTCAAAGTCAAATAGTCAGCATCAAATAGTCATAGAGACACAGAGTCACAGAGTCAAAGATCAAAGAGTCAAAGAGTCAAAGTGTCAAAGAGTCAAAGAGACAAAGAGTCAAAGAGTCAAAGAGTCAAAGAGTCAAAGTGTCAAAGAGTCAAAGGGTCAAAGAGTCAAAGTGTCAAAGTGTCAAAGTGTCAAAGTGTCAAAGAGTCAAAGAGTCATAGAGTCAAAGAGACATAGAGTCATAGAGTCAAAGAGTCATAGAGTCAAAGAGTCATAGAGTCAAAGAGTCGAAGAGACAAAGTGTCAAAGTGTCAAAGAGTCAAAGAGACATAGAGTCATAGAGTCATAGAGTCAAAGTGTCAAAGTGTCAAAGAGTCAAACAGTCAAATAGTCAAATAGTCATAGAGTCATAGAATCATGGAGTCAAAGTGTCAAAGAATCAAAGAGTCAGAGAGTCATAGAGTCATAGAGTCAGAGTGTCAGAGTGTCAGAGTGTCAGAGTGTCAAAGTGTCAAAGTGTCAGAGTGTCAGAGTGTCAGAGTGTCAGAGTGTCAGAGTGTCAAAGTGTCAGAGTGTCAGAGTGTCAAAGTGTCAAAGTGTCAGAGTGTCAGAGTGTCAGAGTGTCAGAGTGTCAGAGTGTCAGAGTGTCAGTGTCAGAGTGTCAGTGTCAACGAGTCAAAGTCAAAGAGTCAGTTAGTCAGAGAGTCAAAGTCAAAGAGTCAGTTAGTCAGAGAGTCAAAGTCAAAGAGTCAGTTAGTCAGAGAGTCAAAGTCAAAGAGTCAAAGAGTCAAAGAGTCAAAGTGTCAAAGAGTCAAAGGGTCAAAGAGTCAAAGAGTCAAACAGTCAAAGTGTCAAAGAGTCAAAGGGTCAAAGAGTCAAAGAGTCAAAGTATCAAACTGTCAAAGTGTCAAAGTCAAATAGTCAGCATCAAATAGTCATAGAGACACAGAGTCACAGAGTCAAAGATCAAAGAGTCAAAGAGTCAAAGTGTCAAAGAGTCAAAGAGACAAAGAGTCAAAGAGTCATAGAATCATGGAGCCATAAATTCATAGAGTCATGGACATAGATTCATGGAGCCAGAGTCAAAGAGCAAAGAGTCAAAGAGTCAAAGAACCACCGATTCAACGATTCAACGATTCAACGAGTCAACGAGTCAAAGGGTCAAAGGGTCAAAGAGTCATAGAGTCATAGAGTCAAAGTGTCAAAGAGTCAAAGTGTCAAAGTGTCATAGAGTCAAAGAGTCAAAGAGTCAAAGAGTCAAAGAGTCAAAGTGTCAAAGTGTCAAAGTGTCAGTGTCAAAGAGTCAAAGAGTCATAGAGTCATAGAGTCATAGAGTCAAAGAGTCAAAGTGTCAAAGTGTCAAAGTGTCAAAGTGTCAGTGTCATAGAGTCATAGAGTCATAGAGTCATAGAGTCAAAGAGTCAAAGAGTCAGAGTGTCGAAGTGTCAGAATGTCAGAGTGTCAGAGTGTCAGAGTGTCAAAGTGTCAAAGTGTCAGAGTGTCAGAGTGTCAGAGTGTCAAAGAGTCAAAGTCAAAGAGTCAGTTAGTCAGAGAGTTATAGAGTCATCGCATATGGTCATAGAGTCATGGGACGTTTAGGGTCAAAGAGCCAAAGAGTCAAAGAGTCATAGAGTCATAGAGTCATAGAATCATGGAGCCATAAATTCATAGAGTCATGGACATAGATTCATGGAGCCAGAGCAAAGAGTCAAAGAGTCAAAGTGTCAAAGAGTCAAAGAGTCAAAGAGTCAAAGAGTCAAAGAGTCAGTCAGGGTGTTATAGAGTCATAGACATCGGGTCAGAGAGTCAAGGAGTCATGGAGTCATGGAGTCATAGTCAAAGAGTCAAACAGTCAAAGAGCTAACGAGCCAATGAGTCAAATAGTCGTAGAGTGGTGGAGTGGTGGAGTCAAAGAGTCAAAGAGTCAAAGAGTCAAAGAGTCAAAGTGTCAAAGTGTCAAAGAGTCAAAGAGTCAAAGTGTCAAAGTGTCAAAGTGTCAAAGAATCAAAGTGTCAAAGTGTCAAAGTGTCGGAGTCATAGAGTCATAGGGTCATAGGGTCATAGGATCACAGGGTCAAAGGGTCATAGTGTCATAGGGTCACAGAATCACAGTCATAGAGTCACAGTCATAGAGTCATACAGTCAAAGAGTCGGTGTCAAAGTGTCAAAGTGTCAAAGTGTCAAAGTGTCAAAGTGTCAAAGAGTCAAATAGTCAAAGAGTCAAAGTGTCAAAGTGTCAAAGTGTCAAAGTGTCAAAGTGTCAAAGTGTCAAAGTGTCAAAGTGTCAAAGTGTCAACGTGTCAAAGTGTCAAAGTGCCAAAGTCAAAGGGTCAGAGTCAGAGTCATAGTCATAGTGTCATCGGGTCATGGGTCACAGAGTCACAGAGTCATTCAGTCAAAGTGTCAAAGTCAAAGAGTCAGAGAGTTATAGAGTCATGGTCGGAGAGTCCTAGGGTCTTAGAGTCTTAGAGTCACAGAGTCACAGAGTCACAGAGTCACAGAGTCACAGACACAGAGACACAGAGACACAGAGACACAGAGACACAGAGACACAGAGACACAGAGACACAGAGACACAGAGACACAGAGACACAGAGACAGAGACACAGAGACACAGAGACACAGAGACACAGAGACACAGAGACACAGAGTCAAAGAATCATAGGGTCACAGAGCCACAATGTCATAGGTTCCTAGGGTCAAAGTGTCAAAGTGTCAAAGTGTCAAAATGTCAAAATGTCAAAGTCAAATAGTCAGAGAGTCATAGAGTCATCGGGTCATAGGGTCATACGGTCATAGAGTCATAGTGTCAAAGTGTCAAAGTGTCAAAGTGTCAAAGAGTCAAAGAGTCAAAGCGTCAAAGTGTCAAAGTGTCAAAGAGTCAAAGAGTCAAAGAGTCAAAGAGTCAAAGAGTCAGAGTCAAATAGTCATAGTCATAGAGTCATGGAGTCATAGTCAGAGCCAAAGAGCCAACGAGCCAATGAGCCAACGAGCCAACGAGTCAAATACTCGTAGAGTCGAAGAGTCGAAGAGTTGAAGAGTCAACGACTCAACCAGTCAAAATGTCAAAGTCAAAGAGTCAGAGTTAGAGTCAGAGAGTTATATAGTCATCGTCATAGGGTCATAGTGTCATAGGGTTATAGGGTCATAGATTCAGAGAGTAATAGAGTAATAACATAATAGAGTAATAGAGTAACAGAGTAACAGAGTAACAGAGTAACAATAGACAATAGACAATAGACAATAGGTGCAGGAGTAGGCCATTCAGCCCTTCGAGCCAGCACCGCCATTCAATGCGATCATGGCTGATCACTCTCAATCAGTATCCCGTTCCTGCCTTCTCCCCATACCCCCTAACTCCGCTATCCTTAAGAGCTCTATCCAGCTCTCTCTTGAAAGCATCCAACGAACTGGCCTCCACTGCCTTCTGAGGCAGAGAATTCCACACCTTCACCACCCTCTGACTGAAAAAGTTCTTCCTCATCTCCGTTCTAAATGGCCTACCCCTTATTCTTAAACTGTGGCCCCTTGTTCTGGACTCCCCCAACATTGGGAACATGTTATCTGCCTCTAATGTGTCCAATCCCCTAATTATCTTATATGTTTCAATAAGATCCCCCCTCATCCTTCTAAATTCCAGTGTATACAAGCCCAATCGCTCCAGCCTTTCAACATACGACAGTCCCACCATTCCGGGAATTAACCTAGTGAACCTACGCTGCACGCCCTCCATAGCAAGAATATCCTTCCTCAAATTTGGAGACCAAAACTGCACACAGTACTCCAGGTGTGGTCTCACCAGGGCCCTGTACAACTGCAGAAGGACCTCTTTGCTCCTATACTCAACTCCTCTTGTTACGAAGGCCAACATTCCATTGGCTTTCTTCACTGCCTGCTGTACCTGCATGCTTCCTTTCATTGACTGATGCACTCGGACACCCAGATCTCGTTGAACTCCCCCTCCTCCTAACTTGACACCATTCAGATAATAATCTGCCTTTCTATTCTTGCTTCCAAAGTGAATAACCTCACACTTATCTACATTAAACTGCATCTGCCATGTATCCGCCCACTCACACAACCTGTCCAAGTCACCCTGCAGCCTTATTGCATCTTCCTCACAATTCACACTACCCCCCAACTTAGTATCATCTGCAAATTTGCTAATGGTACTTTTAATCCCTTCGTCTAAGTCATTAATGTATATCGTAAATAGCTGGGGTCCCAGCACCGAACCTTGCGGTACCCCACTGGTCACTGCCTGCCATTCCGAAAGGGACCCATTTATCCCTACTCTTTGCTTTCTGTCTGTCAACCAATTTTCTATCCATGTCAGTACCCTACCCCCAATACCATGTGCCCTAATTTTGCCCACTAATCTCCTATGTGGGACCTTGTCGAAGGCTTTCTGAAAGTCGAGGTACACCACATCCACTGACTCTCCCTTGTCAATTTTCCTAGTTACATCCTCAAAAAATTCCAGTAGATTTGTCAAGCATGATTTCCCCTTCGTAAATCCATGCTGACTCGGAATGATCCCGTTACTGCTATCCAAATGCTCAGCAATTTCGTCTTTTATAATTGACTCCAGCATCTTCCCCACCACTGATGTCAGACTAACTGGTCTATAATTACCCGTTTTCTCTCTCCCTCCTTTCTTAAAAAGTGGGATAACATTTGCTATCCTCCAATCCACAGGAACTGATCCTGAATCTATAGAACATTGAAAAATGATCTCCAATGCTTCCACTATTTCTAGAGCCACCTCCTTAAGTACTCTGGGATGCAGACCATCAGGCCCTGGGGATTTATCAGCCTTCAGTCCCATCAGTCTACCCAAAACCATTTCCTGCCTAATGTGGATTTCCTTCAGTTCCTCCATCACCCTAGGTTCTCCGGCCCCTAGAACATTTGGGAGATTGTGTGTATCTTCCTCAGTGAAGACAGATCCAAAGTAACGGTTTAACTCGTCTGCCATTTCTTTGTTCCCCATAATAAATTCCTCTGCTTCTGTCTTCAAGGGACCCACATTTGCCTTGACTATTTTTTCCTCTTCACGTACCTAAAAAAACTTTTGCTAACAGAGTAACAGAGTCATAGAGTCATAGAGTCAAAGTGTCAAAATGTCAAAGTGTCAAAGTGTCAAAGTGTCAAAGTGTCAAAGTGTCAAAGTGTCAAAGTGTCAAAGTCAAAGAGTCAGGGTCAGAATCAGAGTCAGAGAGTTTTCGAGCCATGGTCATGGGGTCATAGGGTCAAAGAGTCAAATTCAAAGAGTCAGAGTCAGAGAGTTATAGAGTCATAGTCATGGGGTCATAGGGTCATAGAGTCATAGGGTCATAGAGTCTTAGTTATAATGTCAAAGAGTCAAAACCAAAGAGTCAAAGAGTCAAAGTCAAAGAGGCAAAGTGTCAAAGAGTCAAAGAGTCAAAGAGTCAAAGAGCCAAAGAGTCAATGTGTCAAAGAGTCAAAGAGTCAAAGAGTCAAAGTGTCAAAGTGTCAAAGTGTCAAAGAGTCAAAGAGTCAGAGTGTCAGAGTGTCAAAGAGTCAAAGAGTCAGAGTGTCAGAGTGTCAAAGAGTCAAAGTCAAAGAGTTAGAGTTAGAGTCAGAGAGTTATAGAGTCATCGTCATAGGGTCATAGAGTCATAGGGTCATAGAGTCATAGGATTATAGGGTCATAGAGTCAGAGAGTAATAGAGTCATAGAGTCAACGAGTCATAGAGTCAAAGAGTCAAGTGTCAAAGAGTCAAAGAGTCAAAGAGTCAAAGAGTCAAAGAGTCAAAGAGTCAAAGAGTCAAAGAGTCAAAGAGTCAAAGAGTCAAAGAGTCAAAGAGTCAAAGAGTCAAAGAGTCAAAGAGTCAAAGAGTCAAAGAGTCAAAGAGTCAAAGAGTCAAGTGTCAAAGAGTCAAAGAGTCAAAGAGTCAAAGAGTCAAAGAGTCAAAGAGTCAAAGAGTCAAAGAGTCAAAGCGTCAAAGGGTCAAAGAGTCAAAGAGTCAAAGTCAAAGAGTCGGAGTCGGAGTCGGAGAGTTTTCGAGCCATGGTCATGGGGTTATGGGTCATGGGGTCATAGTCAAAGAGTCAAATTCAAAGAGTCAGAGTCAGAGAGTTATAGAGTCATAGTCATAAGGTTATAGGGTCATAGCATCTTAGTTATAGTGTCAAACAGTCAAAGAGTCCAAGAGTCAAAGAGTCAAAGAGTCAAAGAGTCAAAGTGTCAAAGTGTCAAAGTGTCAAAGAGTCGAAGTGTCAAAGTGTCAAAGTGTCAAAGAGTCGAAGTGTCAAAGTGTCAAAGAGTCAAAGTGTCAAAGTGTGAAAGGGTCAAAGAGTCATCGTAATAGGGCCATAGAGTTATAGGGTCCTAGCGTCATAGAGTCACAGAGACACAGAGACACAGAGACACAGAGACACAGAGCCACAGAGACACAGAGACACAGAGACACAGAGTCAAAGAGTCAAAGTGTCAAGGTGTTAAAGTCAAATAGTCAGAGTCAGAGAGTTATAGAGTCATGGTCATAGGGTCGGAGAGTCCTAGGGTCATAGAGTTTTCGACTCGTAGAGTCATAGAATCTTAGTCTTAGAGTCATAGAGTCTTTGAGTCTTAGAGTCTTAGAGCCTTAGAGCCTTAGAGACTTACAGACTTAGTCTTAGAATCTTAGAATCTTAGAGTCTTAGAGTCACAGAGTCAAAGTGTAAAAGAGTCAAAGAGTCAAAGAGTCTTAGAGTCACAGAGTCAAAGTGTCAAAGTGTCAAAGAGTCAAAGAGTCAAAGAGTCAAAGAGTCAAAGTGTCAAAGTGTCAAACTGTCAAAGTGTCAAAGTGTCAAAGTGTCAAAGTGTCAAAGTGTAAAAGTCAAATAGTCAGAGTCAGAGTCAGAATCAAAGGTATAGAGTCATAGTCATAGAGTCATCGGGTCACAGAGTCACAGAGTCACAGAGTAATAGAGTCAAATAGTCTTAGAGTCACAGAGTCAAAGTGTAAAAGGGTCAAAGAGTCAAAGAGTCAAAGAGTCAAAGAGTCAAAGAGTCAAAGAGTCAAAGAGCCAACGAGTCAATGTGTCAAAGTGTCAAATTCAAAGAGTCAGAGTCAGAGAGTTATAGAGACATAGTCATAGGGTCATAGAGACATAGGGTCATAGAGTCTTAGTTATAGTGTCAAGGGTCAAAGAGTCAAGGAGTCAAGGAGTCATAGAGTCAAGGAGTCATAGAGTCAAGGAGTCATAGTCATAGACTCAAAGAGTCAAGGAGTCATAGAGTCAAGGAGTCATAGAGTCAAGGAGTCATAGTCATAGACTCAAAGAGTCAAGGAGTCAAGGAGTCATAGAGTCAAAGTCAAAGAGCCAAAGAGCCAAATAGTCAAAGAGTCAAAGCGTCAATGTGTCAAAGTGTCAAAGTGTCAAAGTGTCAAAGTGTCAAAGAGTCAAAGTGTCAAAGTGTCAAATTGTCAAAGAGTCACAGTGTCATAGGGTCATAGGGTCATAGGATCATAGGGTCACGTTGTCACGGAGCCAACGAGCCAAATAGTCAAATAGCAAAATGGCAAAATGGCCAAATAGCCAAATAGTCAAATAGCCAAATAGTCAAAGAATCAAATAGTCAAAGAGACAAAGAGACACAGAGACAAAGAGTCAAAGTGTCAAAGTGTCAAAGTGTCAAAGTGTCAAAGAGTCAGAGTGTCAAAGTGTCAAAGAGTCAAAGTGTCAATGTGTCAAATTCAAAGAATCAGAGTCAAGGAACATAGAGTCACAGAGTCATAAGGTCATAGGGTCATAGGGTCTTAGGGTCACAGTCACAGAGTCACAGAGTCACAGAGTCACAGAGTCAAAGAGTCAAAGAGTTAAAGAATCAAAGAGTCAAAGAGTCAAAGAGTCAAAGAGTCAAAGAGTCAAAGTGTCAAAGTGTCAAAGTGTCAAAGAGTCAAAGTGTCAAAGTGTCAAAGTCAAAGAGTCAGAGAGTTATAGAATCATAGTCATAGGGTCATAGAGTCATAGGGTCGTAGAGTCTTTGTCATAGTGTCAAACAGTCAAAGAGTCAAAGAGTCAAGGAGTCAAAGTGTCAAATAGTCAAAGTGTCAAAGTGTCAAAGTGTGAAAGGGTCAAAGTGTCAAAGTGCCAAAGTGTCAAAGTGTCAAAGTGTCAAAGAGTCAAAGTGTCAAAGTGTCAAAGTGTCAAAGTGTCAAACGGTCAAAGTGTCAAAGTGTCAAAGTGTCAAAGTGTCAAAGTGTCAGAGTCAGAGTCAGAGTCAGAGTCAGAGAATTATAGTCGTAGTCATAGGATCATAGAGGCATAGGGTCATGGAGTCTTAGAGTCATAGATTCATAGAGTCAAAGAGTCATAGAGACAGTGTCAAAGTGTCAAAGTGTCAAAGTGTCATAGTGTCATAGGGTCATAGGGTCATAGGGTCATAGGGTCATAGAGTCACGTTGTCACAGAGCCAACGAGCCAACGAGCCAAATAGCCAGAGAGTCAAATAGTCAAAGAGTCAAAGAGTCAAAGAGTCAAGCTGTCATAGTCATACAGTCAAAGAGTCAAATAGTCAAAGAGTCAAAGCGTCAATGTGTCAAAGTGTCAAAGTGTCAAAGTGTCAAAGTGTCAAAGAGTCAAAGTGTCAAAGTGTCAAATTGTCAAAGAGTCACAGTGTCATAGGGTCATAGGGTCATAGGATCATAGGGTCACGTTGTCACGGAGCCAACGAGCCAAATAGTCAAATAGCAAAATGGCAAAATGGCCAAATAGCCAAATAGTCAAATAGCCAAATAGTCAAAGAATCAAATAGTCAAAGAGACAAAGAGACACAGAGACAAAGAGTCAAAGTGTCAAAGTGTCAAAGTGTCAAAGTGTCAAAGTGTCAAAGTGTCAAAGAGTCAGAGTGTCAAAGTGTCAAAGAGTCAAAGTGTCAATGTGTCAAATTCAAAGAATCAGAGTCAAGGAACATAGAGTCACAGAGACATAAGGTCATAGGGTCATAGGGTCTTAGGGTCACAGTCACAGAGTCACAGAGTCACAGAGTCAAAGAGTCAAAGAGTTAAAGAATCAAAGAGTCAAAGAGTCAAAGAGTCAAAGAGTCAAAGAGTCAAAGTGTCAAAGTGTCAAAGTGTCAAAGTCAAAGAGTCAGAGTCAGAGAATTATAGAATCATAGACATAGGGTCATAGATTCACAGGGTCATAGGGTCATAGTGTCTTAGAATCAGAGTCAAAGTGCCATGGTCAGTCAAAGAGTCAAAGAGTCAGTCAAAGTGTCGCAGTGTCAAAGTGTCAAAGTGTCAAAGAGTCAAAGTGTCAAAGTGTCAAAGTCAAAGAGTCAGAGAGTTATAGAGTCATAGTCATAGGGTCATAGAGTCATAGGGTCGTAGAGTCTTTGTCATAGTGTCAAACAGTCAAAGAGTCAAAGAGTCAAGGAGTCAAAGTGTCAAATAGTCAAAGTGTCAAAGTGTCAAAGTGTCAAAGTGTGAAAGGGTCAAAGTGTCAAAGTGCCAAAGTGTCAAAGTGTCAAAGTGTCAAAGAGTCAAAGTGTCAAAGTGTCAAAGTGTCAAAGAGTCAAAGTGTCAAAGTGTCAAAGTGTCAAAGTGTCAAAGTGTCAAAGTGTCAGAGTCAGAGTCAGAGTCAGAGTCAGAGTCAGAGTCAGAGAATTATAGTCGTAGTCATAGGATCATAGAGGCATAGGGTCATGGAGTCTTAGAGTCATAGATTCATAGAGTCAAAGAGTCATAGAGACAGTGTCAAAGTGTCAAAGTGTCAAAGTGTCAAAGTGTCATAGGGTCATAGGGTCATAGGGTCATAGAGTCACGTTGTCACAGAGCCAACGAGCCAACGAGCCAAATAGCCAGAGAGTCAAATAGTCAAAGAGTCAAAGAGTCAAAGAGTCAAGCTGTCATAGTCATACAGTCAAAGAGTCAAAGAGTCAAAGAGTCAAAGAGTCAAAGTGTCAAAGTGTCAAAGTGTCAAAGTCAAACAGTCGGAGTCATAGAGTCATAGGGTCATAGGGTCATAGGGTCACAGGGTCAAACGGTCATAGTGTCATAGGGTCACAGAATCACAGAGTCATAGAGTCACAGAGTCATAGAGTCAAAGAGTCAAAGAGTCAAAGAGCCAAAGAGTCTGTGAGTCATAGAGTCAAAGAGTCAAAGAGTCAAATAGTCAAATAGTCAAATAGTCAAATAGTCAAAGGGTGATAGTGTCATAGGGCCACAGAGTCACAGAGTCAAAGAGTCAAAGAGTCATAGAGTCAAAGAGGCAAAGTGTCAAAGTGTCAAAGTGTCAAAGTGTCAAAGTGTCAAAGTGTCAAAGTGTCAGAGTCAGAGAATTATAGTCATAGTCATAGGATCATAGAGGCATAGGGTCATAGGGTCATGGAGTCTTAGAGTCATAGAGACAAAGAGTCATAGAGTCAAAGGGTCAAAGAGTCAAAGTGTCAAAGAGTCAAAGTGTCAAAGAGTCAAAGTGTCAAAGTCAAAGAGTCAGAGAGTTATAGAGTCATAGTAATAGGGTCATAGAGTCATAGGGTCGTAGAGTCTTTGTCATAGTGTCAAACAGTCAAAGAGTTAAAGAGTCAAGGAGTCAAAGAGTCAAGGAGTCAAAGAGTCAAAGTGTCAAAGTGTCAAAGTGTCAAAGTGTCAAAGTGTCAGAGTCAGAGAATTTATAGTCATAGTCATAGGATCATAGAGGCATAGGGTCATGGAGTCTTAGAGTCATAGAGTCAAAGTGTCAAAGAGTCATAGAGACAAAGAGGCAAAGTGTCAAAGTGTCAAAGTGTCAAAGTGTCAAAGTGTCAAAGTGTCAAAGTGTCAGAGTCAGAGAATTATAGTCATAGTCATAGGATCATAGAGGCATAGGGTCATGGAGTCTTAGAGTCATAGAGTCAAAGTGTCAAAGAGTCAAAGTGTCAAAGTGTCAAAGTGTCAAAGTGTCAAAGAGTCAAAGTGTCAAAAGGTCAAAGGGTCAATGAGTCAATGAGTCAAAGAGTCAAAGAGTCAAAGACACAAAGAGTCAAAGAGTCAAAGAGTCAAAGAGTCAAAGAGACAAAGAGTCAGAGTGTCAGAGTGTCAAAGTGTCAAAGTGTCAAAGTGTCAAAGGGTCAAAGGGTCAAAGTGTCAAAGTGTCAAAGTGTCAAAGTGTCAAAGTGTCAAAGTGTCAAAGGGGCAAAGAGTCAATGAGTCAAAGTGTCAAAGTGTCAAAGTGTCAAAGAGTCAAAGTGTCAAAGGGTCAATGGGTCAAAGAGTCACAGAGTCACAGAGTCACAGAGAAACAGTCACAGAGACACAGAGACACAGAGACACAGAGAGACACAGAGACACAGAGACACAGAGACACAGAGACACAGAGACACAGAGACACAGAGACACAGAGACACAGAGACACAGAGACTCAGAGACACAAAGACACAGAGAGACACAGAGTCACAGAGACACAGAGACACAGAGTCATAGGGTCATAGAGTCATAGAGTCAAAGGGTCAATGTGTCAATGTGTCAATGTGTCAATGTGTCAAAGTGTCAAAGTGTCAAAGAGTCAAAGTGTCAAAGAGTCAAAGAGTCAAAGTGTCAAAGTGTCAAAGAGTCAAAGAGTCAAAGAGTCAAAGTGTCAAACTGTCAAAATGTCAAAGTGTCAAAGTGTCAAAGTGTCAAAGTGTCAAAGTCAAATAGTCATAGAGTGATAGGGTCACAGAGACACAGAGACAGAGAGACACAGAGACACAGAGACACAGGGACACAGAGTCACAGAGACACAGAGACACAGAGACACAGAGAGACACAGAGTCACAGAGTCACAGAGACACAGAGACACAGAGGCACAGAGACACAGGGACACAGAGACACAGAGAGACACAGAGACACAGAGACACAGAGAGCACAGAGACACAGAGACACAGAGACACAGAGTCACAGAGACACAGAGGCACAGAGACACAGGGACACAGAGACACAGAGACACAGAGACACAGAGACACAGAGAGCACAGAGACACAGAGACACACAGAGACACAGAGACACAGAGACACAGAGACACAGAGACACAGGGACACAGAGACACAGAGACACAGAGACACAGAGACACAGAGACACAGAGTCACAGAGTCAACGAGTCAACGAGTCAACGAGTCAAAGAGTCAAAGAGTCAAAGAGTCATAGAGTCAAAGTGTCAAAGTGTCAAAGAGTCAAAGAGTCAGAGTCAAATAGTCATAGTCATAGAGTCATCGAGTCATAGTCAGAGCCAAAGAGCCATCGAGCCAATGAGCCAACGAGCCAACGAGTCAAATAGTCGTAGAGTCGAAGAGTCGAAGAGTTGAAGAGTCCTCGAGTCAAAGAGTCAAAGAGTCCAAGAGTCAAGGAGTCAAAGAGTCAACCAGTCAAAATGTCAAAGTCAAAGTGTCAGAGTTAGAGTCAGAGAGTTATATAGTCATCGTCATAGGGTCATAGATTCATAGGATTATAGGGTCATAGATTCAGAGAGTAATAGAGTAATAACATAATAGAGTAATAGAGTAACAGACTAACAGAGTAACAGATTCATAGAGTCATAGAGTCAAAGTGTCAAAATGTCAGTGTCAAAGTGTCAAAGAGTCGAAGTGTCAAAGTGTCAAAGTGTCAAAGTGTCAAAGTGTCAAAGAGTCAGTCCATGAGTCAGAGTCAGAGTCAGAGAGTTTTCAAGCCATGGTCATGGGGTCATGGGGTCATGGGGTCATAGAGTCAAAGAGTCAAATTCAAAGAGTGAGAGTCAGAGGGTTATAGAGTCATAGTCATGGGTAATAGGGTCATAGGGTCATAGGGTCATAGAGTCTTAGTTATAGTGTCAAAGAGTCAAAGTCAAAGAGTCAAAGAGTCAAGGAGTCATAGAGTCAAAGAGTCATAGACTCAAAGGGTCCAAGAGTCCAACAGTCAAACAGTCATAAAATTCAAGAGTCAAAGAGTCAAAGTGTCAAAGTCAAATAGTCACAGAGTCACAGAGTCATAGAGTCAAAGAGTCAAAGTGTCAAAGTGTCAAAGTGTCAAAGTGTCAAAGAATCAAAGAGTCAAAGAGTCAAAGTGTCAAAGTGTCAAAGTGTCAAAGTGTCAAAGTGTCAAAGTCAAATAGTCATAGTCATAGAGTCATCGAGTCATAGTCAGAGCCAAAGAGCCAACGAGCCAATGAGCCAACGAGCCAACGAGTCAAATAGTCGTAGAGTCGAAGAGTCGAAGAGTTGAAGAGTCCAAGAGTCAAGGAGTCAAAGAGTCAACCAGTCAAAATGTCAAAGTCAAAGTGTCAGAGTTAGAGTCAGAGAGTTATATGGTCATCGTCATAGGGTCATAGATTCATAGGATTATAGGGTCATAGATTCAGAGAGTAATAGAGTAATAACATAATAGAGTAATAGAGTAACAGAGTAACAGAGTAACAGAGTAACAGATTCATAGAGTCATAGAGTCAAAGTGTCAAAATGTCAGTGTCAAAGTGTCAAAGAGTCGAAGTGTCAAAGTGTCAAAGTGTCAAAGTGTCAAAGTGTCAAAGAGTCAAAGTGTCAAAGTGTCAAAGTGTCAAAGTGTCAAAGTGTCAAAGAGTCAGTCCATGAGTCAGAGTCAGAGTCAGAGAGTTTTCAAGCCATGGTCATGGGGTCATGGGGTCATGGGGTCATGGGGTCATAGAGTCAAAGAGTCAAATTCAAAGAGTGAGAGTCAGTGAGTTATAGAGTCATAGTCATGGGTAATAGGGTCATAGGGTCATAGGGTCATAGAGTCTTAGTTATAGTGTCAAAGAGTCAAAGTCAAAGAGTCAAAGAGTCAAGGAGTCATAGAGTCAAAGAGTCATAGACTCAAAGGGTCCAAGAGTCCAACAGTCAAACAGTCATAAAATCCAAGAGTCAAAGAGTCAAAGTGTCAAAGTCAAATAGTCATAGAGTCATTTGGTCACAGAGTCACAGAGTCATAGAGTCAAAGAGTCAAAGAGTCAAAGAGTCAAAGAGTCAAAGAGTCAAAGAGTCACAGAGTCATAGAGTCAAAGAGTCAAAGTGTCAAAGTGTCAAAGTGTCAAAGTGTCAAAGAATCAAAGAGTCAAAGAGTCAAAGTGTCAAAGTGTCAAAGTGTCAAAGTGTCAAAGTGTCAAAGTGTCAAAGTCAAATAGTCATAGAGACACAGAGACACAGAGACACAGAGACACTGAGACACAGAGACACAGAGACACAGAGACACAGAGACACAGAGACACAGAGACACAGAGACACAGAGACACAGAGACACAGAGTCACAGAGTCAACGAGTCAACGAGTCAACGAGTCAAAGAGTCAAAGAGTCAAAGAGTCATAGAGTCAAAGTGTCAAAGTGTCAAAGAGTCAAAGAGTCAGAGTCAAATAGTCATAGTCACAGAGTCATCGAGTCATAGTCAGAGCCAAAGAGCCAACGAGCCAATGAGCCAACGAGCCAACGAGTCAAATAGTCGTAGAGTCGAAGAGTCGAAGAGTTGAAGAGTCCTCGAGTCAAAGAGTCAAAGAGTCCAAGAGTCAAGGAGTCAAAGAGTCAACCAGTCAAAATGTCAAAGTCAAAGTGTCAGAGTTAGAGTCAGAGAGTTATATAGTCATCGTCATAGGGTCATAGATTCATAGGATTATAGGGTCATAGATTCAGAGAGTAATAGAGTAATAACATAATAGAGTAATAGAGTAACAGAGTAACAGAGTAACAGAGTAACAGATTCATAGAGTCATAGAGTCAAAGTGTCACAATGTCAGTGTCAAAGTGTCAAAGAGTCGAAGTGTCAAAGTGTCAAAGTGTCAAGGTGTCAAAGTGTCAAAGAGTCAAAGTGTCAAAGTGTCAAATTGTCAAAGTATCAAAGAGTCAGTCCATGAGTCAGAGTCAGAGTCAGAGAGTTTTCAAGCCATGGTCATGGGGTCATGGGGTCATGGGGTCATGGGGTCATAGAGTCAAAGAGTCAAATTCAAACAGTGAGAGTCAGAGAGTTATAGAGTCATAGTCATGGGTAATAGGGTCATAGGGTCATAGAGTCATAGAGTCAAAGAGTCATAGACTCAAAGGGTCCAAGTGTCCAACAGTCAAACAGTCATAAAATCCAAGAGTCAAAGAGTCAAAGTGTCAAAGTCAAATAGTCATAGAGTCATTTGGTCACAGAGTCACAGAGTCATAGAGTCAAAGAGTCAAAGAGTCAAAGAGTCAAAGAGTCAAAGAGTCAAAGAGTCACAGAGTCATAGAGTCAAAGAGTCAAAGTGTCAAAGTGTCAAAGTGTCAAAGTGTCAAAGAATCAAAGAGTCAAAGAGTCACAGAGTCATAGAGTCAAAGAGTCAAAGAGTCAAAGTGTCAAAGTGTCAAAGTGTCAAAGTGTCAAAGTGTCAAATTCAAATAGTCATAGAGACACAGAGACACAGAGACACAGAGACACAGAGACACAGAGACACAGAGACACAGAGACACAAGGACACAGAGACAGAGACACAGAGACACAGAGACACAGAGACAGAGACACAGAGACACAGAGACACAGGGACACAAGGACACAGAGACAGAGACACAGAGACACAGAGACACAGAGACACAAGGACACAGAGACACAGAGACACAGAGTCACAGAGACACAGAGTCACAGATACACAGAGACAGAGAGACACAGAGACAGAGAGACACAGAGACACAGAGACACAGAGACACAGAGACACAGAGACACAGGGACACAGGGACACAGAGACACAGAGACACAGAGACACAGAGACACAGAGACAGAGAGACACAGAGACACAGAGACACAGAGACACAGAGATACAGAGACACAGAGACAGAGAGACACAGAGACACAGAGACACAGAGACACAGAGACACAAGGACACAGAGACACAGAGACACAGAGACACAGAGACACAGAGACACAGAGACACAGAGACACAGAGTCACAGAGACACAGAGTCACAGAGACACAGAGACACAGAGTCACAGAGACACAGGGTCATAGGGTCACAGAGTCAAAGGGTCAATGTGTCAATGTGTCAATGTGTCAATGTGTCAAAGTGTCAAAGGGTCAAAGAGTCAAAGAGTCAAAATGTCAAAGTGTCAAAGTGTCAAAGTGTCAAAGTGTCAAAGTGTCAAAATGTCAAAGTGTCAAAGAGTCATAGAGAGATAGGGTCATAGTGTCACAGAGACACACAGTCACAGAGACACAGAGAGAGAGAGACACAAAGACACAGAGACACAGAGACACAGAGTCACAGAGTCACAGAGACACAGAGACACAGAGACACTGAGACACAGAGACACAGAGACACAGAGACAGAGTCACAGAGACACAGAGACACAGAGACAGAGTCACAGAGACACAGAGTCACAGAGACACAGAGACAGAGTCACAGAGACACAGAGACAGAGTCACAGAGACACAGAGTCACAGAGACACAGAGACACTGAGACACAGAGACACAGAGACACAGAGACACTGAGACACAGAGACACAGAGACACAGAGACACAGAGACACAGAGACACAGAGAGACACAGAGACACAGAGACACAGAGACACTGAGACACAGAGACACAGAGACACAGAGACAGAGTCACAGAGACACAGAGTCACAGAGACACAGAGACAGAGTCACAGAGACACAGAGACAGAGTCACAGAGACACAGAGTCACAGAGACACAGAGACACTGAGACACAGAGTCACAGAGACACAGAGTCACAGAGACACAGAGTCACAGAGACACAGAGACACAGATACACAGAGACACAGAGACAGAGTCACAGAGACACAGAGTCACAGAGTCAACGAGTCAACGAGTCAACGAGTCAACGAGTCAACGAGTCAAAGAGTCAAAGAGTCAAAGAGTCATAGAGTCAAAGTGTCAAAGTGTCAAAGAGTCAAAGAGTCAGAGTCAAATAGTCATAGTCATAGAGTCATCGAGTCATAGTCAGAGCCAAAGAGCCATCGAGCCAATGAGCCAACGAGCCAACGAGTCAAATAGTCGTAGAGTCGAAGAGTCGAAGAGTTGAAGAGTCCTCGAGTCAAAGAGTCAAAGAGTCAAAGAGTCCAAGAGTCAAGGAGTCAAAGAGTCAACCAGTCAAAATGTCAAAGTCAAAGTGTCAGAGTTAGAGTCAGAGAGTTATATAGTCATCGTCATAGGGTCATAGATTCATAGGATTATAGGGTCATAGATTCAGAGAGTAATAGAGTAATAACATAATAGAGTAATAGAGTAACAGACTAACAGAGTAACAGATTCATAGAGTCATAGAGTCAAAGTGTCAAAATGTCAGTGTCAAAGTGTCAAAGAGTCGAAGTGTCAAAGTGTCAAAGTGTCAAAGTGTCAAAGTGTCAAAGAGTCAGTCCATGAGTCAGAGTCAGAGTCAGAGAGTTTTCAAGCCATGGTCATGGGGTCATGGGGTCATGGGGTCATAGAGTCAAAGAGTCAAATTCAAAGAGTGAGAGTCAGAGGGTTATAGAGTCATAGTCATGGGTAATAGGGTCATAGGGTCATAGGGTCATAGAGTCTTAGTTATAGTGTCAAAGAGTCAAAGTCAAAGAGTCAAAGAGTCAAGGAGTCATAGAGTCAAAGAGTCATAGACTCAAAGGGTCCAAGAGTCCAACAGTCAAACAGTCATAAAATCCAAGAGTCAAAGAGTCAAAGTGTCAAAGTCAAATAGTCACAGAGTCACAGAGTCATAGAGTCAAAGAGTCAAAGAGTCAAAGAGTCAAAGAGTCACAGAGTCATAGAGTCAAAGAGTCAAAGTGTCAAAGTGTCAAAGTGTCAAAGTGTCAAAGAATCAAAGAGTCAAAGTGTCAAAGTGTCAAAGTGTCAAAGTGTCAAAGTGTCAAAGTCAAATAGTCATAGAGACACAGAGACACAGAGACACAGAGACACTGAGACACAGAGACACAGAGACACAGAGACACAGAGACACAGAGACACAGAGACACAGAGTCACAGTCACAGAGTCAACGAGTCAATGAGTCAACGAGTCAACGAGTCAACGAGTCAACGAGTCAACGAGTCAACGAGTCAAAGAGTCAAAGAGTCAAAGAGTCATAGAATCAAAGTGTCAAAGTGTCAAAGAGTCAAAGAGTCAGAGTCAAATAGTCATAGTCATAGAGTCATCGAGTCATAGTCAGAGCCAAAGAGCCAACGAGCCAATGAGCCAACGAGCCAACGAGTCAAATAGTCGTAGAGTCGAAGAGTCGAAGAGTTGAAGAGTCCTCGAGTCAAAGAGTCAAAGAGTCAAAGTGTCAAAGTGTCAAAGTGTCAAAGTGTCAAAGAATCAAAGAGTCAAAGAGTCACAGAGTCATAGAGTCAAAGAGTCAAAGTGTCAAAGTGTCAAAGTGTCAAAGTGTCAAAGTCAAATAGTCATAGAGACACAGAGACACAGAGACACAGAGACACAGAGACACAGAGACCCAGAGACAGAGACACAGAGACACAGAGACACAAGGACACAGAGACAGAGACACAGAGACACAGAGACACAGAGACACAGAGACACAGAGACACAGAGACACAGAGACACAGAGACACAAGGACACAGAGACAGAGACACAGAGACACAGAGACACAGAGACACAAGGACACAGAGACACAGAGACACAGAGACACAGAGTCACAGAGACACAGAGACACAGAGACACAGAGACACAGAGACACAGAGACACAGAGACACAGAGACACAGAGGCACAGAGTCATAGGGTCATAGAGTCATAGGGTCATAGGGTCATAGTGTCACAGAGACACAGAGACACAGAGACACAGAGACACAGAGACACAGAGACACAGAGACACAGAGACACAGAGACACAGAGACACAGAGTCACAGAGACACAGGGTCATAGGGTCACAGAGTCAAAGGGTCAATGTGTCAATGTGTCAATGTGTCAAAGTGTCAAAGGGTCAAAGAGTCAAAGAGTCAAAATGTCAAAGTGTCAAAGTGTCAAAGTGTCAAAGTGTCAAAATGTCAAAGTGTCAAAGAGTCATAGAGAGATAGGGTCATAGTGTCACAGAGACACAGTCACAGAGACACAGAGAGAGAGAGACACAAAGACACAGAGACACAGAGACACAGAGAGACACAGAGACACAGAGACACAGAGTCACAGAGACACAGAGACACAGGGACACAGAGACACAGAGACACAGAGACACAGAGACACAGAGACACAGAGTCAACGAGTCAACGAGTCAACGAGTCAACGAGTCAAAGAGTCAAAGAGTCAAAGAGTCATAGAGTCAAAGTGTCAAAGTGTCAAAGAGTCAAAGAGTCAGAGTCAAATAGTCATAGTCATAGAGTCATCGAGTCATAGTCAGAGCCAAAGAGCCAACGAGCCAATGAGCCAACGAGCCAACGAGTCAAATAGTCGTAGAGTCGAAGAGTCGAAGAGTTGAAGAGTCCAAGAGTCAAGGAGTCAAAGAGTCAACCAGTCAAAATGTCAAAGTCAAAGTGTCAGAGTTAGAGTCAGAGAGTTATATAGTCATCGTCATAGGGTCATAGATTCATAGGATTATAGGGTCATAGATTCAGAGAGTAATAGAGTAATAACATAATAGAGTAATAGAGTAACAGAGTAACAGAGTAACAGAGTAACAGATTCATAGAGTCATAGAGTCAAAGTGTCAAAATGTCAGTGTCAAAGTGTCAAAGAGTCGAAGTGTCAAAGTGTCAAAGTGTCAAAGTGTCAAAGTGTCAAAGTGTCAAAGTGTCAAAGTGTCAAAGTGTCAAAGTGTCAAAGTGTCAAAGTGTCAAAGTGTCAAAGTGTCAAAGTGTCAAAGTGTCAAAGTGTCAAAGTGTCAAAGAGTCAGTCCATGAGTCAGAGTCAGAGTCAGAGAGTTTTCAAGCCATGGTCATGGGGTCATGGGGTCATGGGGTCATGGGGTCATAGAGTCAAATAGTCAAATTCAAAGAGTGAGAGTCAGAGAGTTATAGAGTCATAGTCATGGGTAATAGGGTCATAGGGTCATAGGGTCATAGAGTCTTAGTTATAGTGTCAAAGAGTCAAAGTCAAAGAGTCAAGGAGTCATAGAGTCAAAGAGTCATAGACTCAAAGGGTCCAAGAGTCCAACAGTCAAACAGTCATAAAATCCAAGAGTCAAAGAGTCAAAGTGTCAAAGTCAAATAGTCATAGAGTCATTTGGTCACAGAGTCACAGAGTCATAGAGTCAAAGAGTCAAAGAGTCAAAGAGTCAAAGAGTCAAAGAGTCAAAGTGTCAAAGTGTCAAAGTGTCAAAGTGTCAAAGAATCAAAGAGTCAAAGAGTCAAAGTGTCAAAGTGTCAAAGTGTCAAAGTGTCAAAGTGTCAAAGTGTCAAAATCAAATAGTCATAGAGACACAGAGACACAGAGACACAGAGACACAGAGACACAGAGACACAGAGACACAGAGACACAGAGTCACAGAGTCACAGAGTCAACGAGTCAACGAGTCAACGAGTCAACGAGTCAAAGAGTCAAAGAGTCAAAGAGTCATAGAGTCAAAGTGTCAAAGTGTCAAAGAGTCAAAGAGTCAGAGTCAAATAGTCATAGTCATAGAGTCATCGAGTCATAGTCAGAGCCAAAGAGCCAACGAGCCAATGAGCCAACGAGCCAACGAGTCAAATAGTCGTAGAGTCGAAGAGTCGAAGAGTTGAAGAGTCCTCGAGTCAAAGAGTCAAAGAGTCCAAGAGTCAAGGAGTCAAAGAGTCAACCAGTCAAAATGTCAAAGTCAAAGTGTCAGAGTTAGAGTCAGAGAGTTATATAGTCATCGTCATAGGGTCATAGATTCATAGGATTATAGGGTCATAGATTCAGAGAGTAATAGAGTAATAACATAATAGAGTAATAGAGTAACAGAGTAACAGAGTAACAGAGTAACAGATTCATAGAGTCATAGAGTCAAAGTGTCAAAATGTCAGTGTCAAAGTGTCAAAGAGTCGAAGTGTCAAAGTGTCAAAGTGTCAAAGAGTCAAAGTGTCAAAGTGTCAAAGTGTCAAAGTGTCAAAGTGTCAAAGAGTCAGTCCATGAGTCAGAGTCAGAGTCAGAGAGTTTTCAAGCCATGGTCATGGGGTCATGGGGTCATGGGGTCATGGGGTCATAGAGTCAAAGAGTCAAATTCAAAGAGTGAGAGTCAGTGAGTTATAGAGTCATAGTCATGGGTAATAGGGTCATAGGGTCATAGAGTCTTAGTTATAGTGTCAAAGAGTCAAAGTCAAAGAGTCAAAGAGTCAAGGAGTCATAGAGTCAAAGAGTCATAGACTCAAAGGGTCCAAGAGTCCAACAGTCAAACAGTCATAAAATCCAAGAGTCAAAGAGTCAAAGTGTCAAAGTCAAATAGTCATAGAGTCATTTGGTCACAGAGTCACAGAGTCATAGAGTCAAAGAGTCAAAGAGTCAAAGAGTCAAAGAGTCAAAGAGTCACAGAGTCATAGAGTCAAAGAGTCAAAGTGTCAAAGTGTCAAAGTGTCAAAGTGTCAAAGAGTCAAAGAGTCAAAGTGTCAAAGTGTCAAAGTGTCAAAGTGTCAAAGTGTCAAAGTGTCAAAATCAAATAGTCATAGAGACACAGAGACACAGAGACACAGAGACACAGAGACACAGAGACACAGAGACACAGAGACACAGAGTCACAGAGTCACAGAGTCAACGAGTCAACGAGTCAACGAGTCAAAGAGTCAAAGAGTCAAAGAGTCATAGAGTCAAAGTGTCAAAGTGTCAAAGAGTCAAAGAGTCAGAGTCAAATAGTCATAGTCATAGAGTCATCGAGTCATAGTCAGAGCCAAAGAGCCAACGAGCCAATGAGCCAACGAGCCAACGAGTCAAATAGTCGTAGAGTCGAAGAGTCGAAGAGTTGAAGAGTCCTCGAGTCAAAGAGTCAAAGAGTCCAAGAGTCAAGGAGTCAAAGAGTCAACCAGTCAAAATGTCAAAGTCAAAGTGTCAGAGTTAGAGTCAGAGAGTTATATAGTCATCGTCATAGGGTCATAGATTCATAGGATTATAGGGTCATAGATTCAGAGAGTAATAGAGTAATAACATAATAGAGTAATAGAGTAACAGAGTAACAGAGTAACAGAGTAACAGATTCATAGAGTCATAGAGTCAAAGTGTCAAAATGTCAGTGTCAAAGTGTCAAAGAGTCAAAGTGTCAAAGTGTCAAAGTGTCAAAGAGTCAAAGTGTCAAAGAGTCAGTCCATGAGTCAGAGTCAGAGTCAGAGAGTTTTCAAGCCATGGTCATGGGGTCATGGGGTCATGGGGTCATAGAGTCAAAGAGTCAAATTCAAAGAGTGAGAGTCAGTGAGTTATAGAGTCATAGTCATGGGTAATAGGGTCATAGGGTCATAGAGTCTTAGTTATAGTGTCAAAGAGTCAAAGTTAAAGAGTCAAAGAGTCAAGGAGTCATAGAGTCAAAGAGTCATAGACTCAAAGGGTCCAAGAGTCCAACAGTCAAACAGTCATAAAATCCAAGAGTCAAAGAGTCAAAGTGTCAAAGTCAAATAGTCATAGAGTCATTTGGTCACAGAGTCACAGAGTCATAGAGTCAAAGAGTCAAAGAGTCAAAGAGTCAAAGAGTCACAGAGTCAAAGAGTCAAAGAGTCAAAGAGTCAAAGAGTCACAGAGTCATAGAGTCAAAGAGTCAAAGTGTCAAAGTGTCAAAGTGTCAAAGTGTCAAAGAATCAAAGAGTCAAAGAGTCAAAGTGTCAAAGTGTCAAAGTGTCAAAGTGTCAAAGTGTCAAAGTGTCAAAGTCAAATAGTCATAGAGACACAGAGACACAGAGACACAGAGACACTGAGACACAGAGACACAGAGACACAGAGACACAGAGACACAGAGACACAGAGACACAGAGACACAGAGTCACAGAGTCACAGAGTCAACGAGTCAACGAGTCAACGAGTCAACGAGTCAACGAGTCAAAGAGTCAAAGAGTCAAAGAGTCATAGAGTCAAAGTGTCAAAGTGTCAAAGAGTCAAAGAGTCAGAGTCAAATAGTCATAGTCATAGAGTCATCGAGTCATAGTCAGAGCCAAAGAGCCAACGAGCCAATGAGCCAACGAGCCAACGAGTCAAATAGTCGTAGAGTCGAAGAGTCGAAGAGTTGAAGAGTCCTCGAGTCAAAGAGTCAAAGAGTCCAAGAGTCAAGGAGTCAAAGAGTCAACCAGTCAAAATGTCAAAGTCAAAGTGTCAGAGTTAGAGTCAGAGAGTTATATAGTCATCGTCATAGGGTCATAGATTCATAGGATTATAGGGTCATAGATTCAGAGAGTAATAGAGTAATAACATAATAGAGTAATAGAGTAACAGAGTAACAGAGTAACAGATTCATAGAGTCATAGAGTCAAAGTGTCAAAATGTCAGTGTCAAAGTGTCAAAGAGTCGAAGTGTCAAAGTGTCAAAGTGTCAAAGTGTCAAAGAGTCAAAGTGTCAAAGTGTCAAAGTGTCAAAGTGTCAAAGAGTCAGTCCATGAGTCAGAGTCAGAGTCAGAGAGTTTTCAAGCCATGGTCATGGGGTCATGGGGTCATGGGGTCATAGAGTCAAAGAGTCAAATTCAAAGAGTGAGAGTCAGAGAGTTATAGAGTCATAGTCATGGGTAATAGGGTCATAGGGTCATAGGGTCATAGAGTCTTAGTTATAGGGTCAAAGAGTCAAAGTCAAAGAGTCAAGGAGTCATAGAGTCAAAGAGTCATAGACTCAAAGGGTCCAAGAGTCCAACAGTCAAACAGTCATAAAATCCAAGAGTCAAAGAGTCAAAGAGTCAAAGAGTCAAAGAGTCAAAGAGTCATAGAGTCATAGAGTCAAAGAGTCAAAGAGTCAAAGTGTCAAAGTGTCAAAGTGTCAAAGAATCAAAGAGTCAAAGAGTCACAGAGTCATAGAGTCAAAGAGTCAAAGTGTCAAAGTGTCAAAGTGTCAAAGTGTCAAAGTCAAATAGTCATAGAGACACAGAGACACAGAGACACAGAGACACAGAGACACAGAGACACAGAGACACAGAGACACAGAGTCACAGAGACACAGAGACACAGAGACACAGAGACACAGAGACACAGAGACACAGAGACACAGAGACACAGAGACACAGAGACACAGAGACACAGAGACACAGAGACACAGAGACACAGAGACACAGAGACACAGAGACACAGAGACACAGAGACACAGAGACACAGAGACACAGAGACACAGAGACACAGAGACACAGAGACACAGAGACACAGAGACACAGAGACACAGAGACACAGAGACACAGAGACACAGAGACACAGAGTCATAGGGTCATAGAGTCATAGAGTCAAAGGGTCAATGTGTCAATGTGTCAATGTGTCAAAGTGTCAAAGTGTCAAAGAGTCAAAGTGTCAAAGAGTCAAAGAGTCAAAGAGTCAAAGTGTCAAACTGTCAAAGAGTCAAAGTGCCAAAGAGTCAAAGAGTCAAAGAGTCAAAGAGTCAAAGTGTCAAAGTGTCAAAGTGTCAAAGTGTCAAAGTGTCAAAGTCAAATAGTCATAGAGTGATAGGGTCACAGAGACACAGAGACACAGAGACACAGAGACACAGAGACACAGAGACACAGGGACACAGAGACACAGAGACACAGAGACACAGACACAGAGACACAGACACAGAGTCACAGAGACACAGAGACACAGAGACACAGAGTCACAGAGACACAGAGACACAGAGTCAAAGAATCATAGGGTCACAGAGTCACAGAGTCACAATGTCATAGGTTCCTAGGGTCAAAGTGTCAAAGTGTCAAAGTGTCAAAGTGTCAAAGTGTCAAAATGTCAAAATGTCAAAGTCAAATAGTCAGAGAGTCATAGAGTCATCGGGTCATAGGGTCATACGGTCATAGAGTCATAGTGTCAAAGTGTCAAAGTGTCAAAGATTCAAAGCGTCAAAGTGTCAAAGTGTCAAAGAGTCAAAGCGTCAAAGTGTCAAAGTGTCAAAGAGTCAAAGAGTCAAAGAGTCAGAGTCAAATAGTCAGAGTAATAACATAATAGAGTAATAGAGTAACAGAGTAACAGAGTAACAGAGTAACAGAGTAACAGTCATAGAGTCAAAGTGTCAAAATGTCAAAGTGTCAAAGTGTCAAAGTGTCAAAGTGTCAAAGTGTCAAAGTGTCAAAGTGTCAAAGAGTCGAAGTGTCAAAGTGTCAAAGTGTCAAAGTGTCAAAGTGTCAAAGAGTCAAAGTGTCAAAGTGTCAAAGTGTCAAAGTGTCAAAGTGTCAAAGTGTCAAAGTCAAAGAGTCAGAGTCAGAGAGTTATAGAGTCATAGTCATGGGTAATAGGGTCATAGGGTCATAGGGTCATAGAGTCTTAGTTATAGTGTCAAACAGTCAAAGAGTCAAAGAGTCAAGGAGTCATAGAGTCAAAGAGTCATAGTCATAGACTCAAAGAGTCAAAGAGTCAAGGAGTCATAGAGTCCAAGAGTCAAAGTGTCAAAGTCAAATAGTCATAGAGTGATAGGGTCAAAGAGTCACAGAGACACAGAGACACAGAGACACAGAGACACAGAAACACAGAGTCACAGAGAGACACAGAGACACAGAGACAGAGGGACACAGAGACACAGAGACACAGAGACACAGAGACACAGAGACACAGAGACACAGAGACACAGAGACACAGAGTCACAGAGACACAGAGACACAGAGACACAGAGACACAGGGACACAGAGACACAGAGACACAGGGACACAGAGACACAGAGTCACAGAGAGACACAGGGACACAGGGACACAGAGACACAGAGACACAGAGACACAGGGACACAGAGACACAGGGACACAGAGACACAGAGACACAGGGACACAGAGATACAGAGACACAGGGACACAGGGACACAGAGACACAGAGACACAGAGACACAGAGACACAGAGACACAGGGACACAGAGACACAGAGACACAGGGACACAGAGTCAAAGAATCATAGGGTCACAGAGTCACAGAGACACAGAGTCAAAGAATCATAGGGTCACAGAGTCACAGAGTCACAATGTCATAGGTTCCTAAGGTCAAAGTGTCAAAGTGTCAAAGTGCCAAAATGTCAAAGTCAAATAGTCAGAGAGTCATAGTCATCGGGTCATAGGGTCATAGGGTCATACGGTCATAGAGTCAAACAGTCATAGTGTCAAACAGTCAAAGTGTCAAACAGTCAAAGTGTCAAAGTGTCAAAGTGTCAATGTGTCAAAGTGTCAAAGTGTCAAAGTGTCAAAGTGTCAAAGAGTCGAAGTGTCAAAGTGTCAAAGTGTCAAAGTGTCAAAGATTCAGTCAATGAGTCAGAATCAGAGTCAGAGAGTTTTCAAGCCATGGTCATGGGGTCATGGGGTCATAGAGTCAAAGAGTCAAATTCAAAGAGTGAGAGTCAGAGAGTTATAGAGTCATTGTCATGGGTAATAGGGTCATAGGGTCATAGGGTCATAGAGTCTTAGTTATAGGGTCAAACAGTCAAAGAGTCAAAGAGTCAAGGAGTCATAGAGTCAAAGAGTCATAGTCATAGACTCAAAGGGTCCAAGAGTCAAAGAGTCAAACAGTCATAGAGTCCAAGAGTCAAAGAGTCAAAGTGTCAAAGTCAAATAGTCATAGAGTGATAGGGTCAAAGAGTCACAGAGACACAGAGACAGAGACAGAGACACAGAGTCACAGAGTCATCGGGTCACAGAGTCACAGAGTCACAGAGTCACAGAGTCAAAGAGTCAAAGAGTCAAAGAGTCAAAGAGTCAAAGTGTCAAAGAATCAAAGAGTCAAAGAGTCAAAGTGTCAAAGAGTCAAAGAGTCAAAGAGTCAAAGAGTCAAAGTGTAAGTGTCAAAGTGTCCAAAGAGTCAAAGTGTCAAAGAGTCGAAGAGTCAAAGAGTCAAAGAATCAAAGAGTCACAGAGTCATAGAGTCAAAGTGTCAAAGTCAAATAGTCGTAGAGACATAGGTCATAGTGTCACAGAGACACAGAGACACTGAGACACAGAGACACAGAGACACAGAGAGACAGAGACACAGAGACACAGGGACACAGAGACACAGAGACACAGGGACACAGGGACACAGAGACACAGGGACACAGAGACACAGAGTCACAGAGAGACACAGAGACACAGACACACAGAGACACAGAGACACAGAGACACAGAGACACAGAGACACAGGGACACAGAGACACAGAGACACAGAGTCACAGAGAGACACAGAGACACAGAGACACAGGGACACAGAGACACAGAGACACAGGGACACAGGGACACAGAGACACAGAGACACAGGGACCCAGGGACACAGAGACACAGAGACACAGGGACACAGGGACACAGAGACACAGAGTCACAGAGTCACAGAGACACAGAGTCAAAGAATCATAGGGTCACAGAGTCACAGAGACACAGAGTCAAAGAATCATAGGGTCACAGAGTCACAGAGTCACAATGTCATAGGTTCCTAAGGTCAAAGTGTCAAAGTGTCAAAGTGTCAAAGTGTCAAAATGTCAAAATGTCAAAGTCAAATAGTCAGAGAGTCATAGAGTCATCGGGTCATAGGGTCATACGGTCATAGAGTCAAACAGTCATAGTGTCAAACAGTCAAAGTGTCAAACAGTCAACGTGTCAAAGTGTCAAAGTGTCAAAGTGTCAAAGTGTCAAAGTGTCAAAGAGTCGAAGTGTCAAAGTGTCAAAGTGTCAAAGTGTCAAAGATTCAGTCAATGAGTCAGAATCAGAGTCAGAGAGTTTTCAAGCCATGGTCATGGGGTCATGGGGTCATAGAGTCAAAGAGTCAAATTCAAAGAGTGAGAGTCAGAGAGTTATAGAGTCATTGTCATGGGTAATAGGGTCATAGGGTCATAGGGTCATAGAGTCTTAGTTATAGGGTCAAACAGTCAAAGAGTCAAAGAGTCAAGGAGTCATAGAGTCAAAGAGTCATAGTCATAGACTCAAAGGGTCCAAGAGTCAAAGAGTCAAACAGTCATAGAGTCCAAGAGTCAAAGAGTCAAAGTGTCAAAGTCAAATAGTCATAGAGTGATAGGGTCAAAGATTCACAGAGACACAGAGACAGAGACAGAGACACAGAGTCACAGAGTCATCGGGTCACAGAGTCACAGAGTCACAGAGTCACAGAGTCAAAGAGTCAAAGAGTCAAAGAGTCAAAGAGTCAAAGTGTCAAAGAATCAAAGAGTCAAAGAGTCAAAGTGTCAAAGAGTCAAAGAGTCAAAGAGTCAAAGAGTCAAAGTGTAAGTGTCAAAGTGTCCAAAGAGTCAAAGTGTCAAAGAGTCGAAGAGTCAAAGAGTCAAAGAATCAAAGAGTCACAGAGTCATAGAGTCAAAGTGTCAAAGTGTCAAAGTGTCAAAGTCAAATAGTCGTAGAGACATAGGTCATAGTGTCACAGAGACACAGAGACACTGAGACACAGAGACACAGAGACACAGAGAGACAGAGACACTGAGACACTGAGACACAGAGACACAGAGACACAGAGACACAGAGTCATAGAGACACAGAGACACAGAGACACAGAGACACAGAGACACAGAGACACAGAGTCACAGAGACACAGAGTCATAGGGTCATAGAGTCATAGAGTCAATGTGTCAATGTGTCAAAGTGTCAAAGTGTCAATGTGTCAAAGTGTCAATGTGTCAAAGTGTCAATGTGTCAATGTGTCAATTTGTCAATGTGTCAATGTGTTAAAGTGTCAAAGTGGCAAAGTGTCAAAGTGTCAAAGTGTCAAAGTGTCAATGTGTAATGTGTCAATGTGTCAATGTCTCAATGTGTCAAAGAGGCAACGAGTCAAAGAGTCAAAGAGTCAAAGAGTCAAAGAGTCAAAGAGTCAAAGAGTCAAAGAGTCAAAGAGTCAAAGTGTCAGAGTGTCAAAATGTCAGAGAGTCAAAGTGTCAAAGTGTCAGATTTAGAGTCAGATTTAGAGTCAGAGATTTATAGAGTCATCGTTATAGGGTCATAGAGTTATAGGGTCCTAGCGTCATAGAGTCAGAGAGTCAAAGAGTCAAAGAGTCAGAGTGTCAGAGTGTCAGAGTGTCAGAGTGTCAGAATGTCAAAGTGTCGGAGTGTCAGAGTGTCAGAATGTCAGAGTGTCAGAGTGTCAGAGTGTCAGAGTGTCAGAGTGTCAGAGTGTCAGAGTGTCAGAGTGTCAGAATGTCAGAGTGTCAGAGTGTCAAAGTGTCAGAGTGTCAGTGTCAAAGTGTCAGAGTGTCAGAGTGTCAAAGAGTCAGAGTGTCAGAGTGTCAAAGTGTCAGAGTGTCAGAGTGTCAGAGTGTCAGCGTGTCAGAGTGTCAAAGTGTCAGAGTGTCAAAGTGTCAAAGAGTCAGAGTGTCAAAGTGTCAGAGTGTCAAAGTGTCAGAGTGTCAGAGTGTCAGAGTGTCAAAGTGTCAGAGTGTCAGAGTGTCAGAGTGTCAGAGTGTCAAAGTGTCAGAGTGTCAGAGTGTCAAAGTGTCAGAGTGTCAAAGTCAAAGAGTCAGTTAGTCAGAGTGTTATAGAGTCATCGCATATGGTCATAGTCATAGGACGTTTAGGGCCCTGGAGTCAGAGAGTAATAGAATAATAGAGTCATAGAGTCATAGATCATAGAGTCAAACAGTCAAACAGTCAAACAGTCAAACAGTCAAACAGTCAAATAGTCAAATAGTCATAGAGTCATGGAGCCATAAATTCATAGAGTCATGGACATAGATTCATGGAGCCAGAGTCAAAGAGCAAAGAGTCAAAGAGTCAAAGAACCAACGATTCAACGAGTCAACGACTCAACGAGTCAAAGTGTCAAAGTGTCACAGAGACACAGAGAGACAGAGACACAGAGACACAGGGACACAGAGACACAGAGTCACAGAGAGACACAGAGACACAGAGACACAGAGACACAGAGACACAGAGACACAGAGACACAGAGACACAGAGACACAGAGACACAGAGTCACAGAGACACAGAGTCATAGGGTCATAGAGTCATAGAGTCAATGTGTCAAAGTGTCAAAGTGTCAAAGTGTCAATGTGTAAATGTGTCAAAGTGTCAAAGTGTCAAAGTGTCAAAGTGTCAAAGTGTCAATGTGTCAATGTGTCAGAGTGTCAGAGTGTCAGAGTGTCAGAGTGTCAATGTGTCAAAGTGTCAAAGTGTCAATGTGTCAATGTGTCAATGTGTCAATGTGTCAATGTGTCAAAGTGTCAAAGTGTCAATGTGTTAAAGTGTCAAAGTGGCAAAGTGTCAAAGTGTCAAAATGTCAAAGTGTCAATGTGTAATGTGTCAATGTGTCAATGTCTCAATGTGTCAAAGAGGCAACGAGTCAAAGAGTCAAAGAGTCAAAGAGTCAAAGAGTCAAAGAGTCAAAGAGTCAAAGTGTCAGAGTGTCAAAATGTCAGAGAGTCAAAGTGTCAAAGTGTCAGATTTAGAGTCAGATTTAGAGTCAGAGATTTATAGAGTCATCGTTACAGGGTCATAGAGTTATAGGGTCCTAGCGTCATAGAGTCAGAGAGTCAAAGAGTCAAAGAGTCAGAGTGTCAAAGTGTCAGAGTGTCAGAATGTCAGAGTGTCAGAGTGTCAGAGTGTCAGAGTGTCAGAGTGTCAGAGTGTCAGAGTGTCAGAGTGTCAGAGTGTCAGAGTGTCAGAGTGTCAGAGTGTCAAAGAGTCAGAGTGTCAGAGTGTCAAAGTGTCAGAGTGTCAGAGTGTCAATGTGTCAGAGTGTCAAAGTGTCAGAGTGTCAGAGTGTCAAAGTGTCAGAGTGTCAGAGTGTCAAAGTGTCAGAGTGTCAGAGTGTCAAAGAGTCAAAGTGTCAGAGTGTCAGAGTGTCAGAGTGTCAGAGTGTCAATGTGTCAGAGTGTCAAAGTGTCAGAGTGTCAGAGTGTCAAAGTGTCAGAGTGTCAAAGTGTCAGAGTGTCAAAGTCAAATAGTCGTAGAGACATAGGTCATAGTGTCACAGTGACACAGAGACACTGAGACACAGAGACACAGAGAGACAGAGACACTGAGACACTGAGACACAGAGACACAGAGACACAGAGTCATAGAGACACAGAGACACTGAGACTCAGAGACACAGAGACACAGAGACACAGTCACAGAGACACAGAGTCATAGGGTCATAGAGTCATAGAGTCAATGTGTCAATGTGTCAAAGTGTCAAAGTGTCAAAGTGTCAAAGTGTCAATGTGTAAATGTGTCAAAGTGTCAAAGTGTCAAAGTGTCAATGTGTCAATGTGTCAATGTGTCAATGTGTCAAAGTGTCAATGTGTCAATGTGTCAATTTGTCAATGTGTCAATGTGTCAAAGTGTCAAAGTGTCAATGTGTCAATGTGTCAATTTGTCAATGTGTCAATGTGTTAAAGTGTCAAAGTGGCAAAGTGTCAAAGTGTCAAAGTGTCAAAGTGTCAAAGTGTCAAAGTGTCAATGTGTAATGTGTCAATGTGTCAATGTCTCAATGTGTCAAAGAGGCAACGAGTCAAAGAGTCAAAGAGTCAAAGAGTCAAAGAGTCAAAGTGTCAGAGTGTCAAAATGTCAGAGAGTCAAAGTGTCAAAGTGTCAGATTTAGAGTCAGATTTAGAGTCAGAGATTTATAGAGTCATCATTATAGGGTCATAGAGTTATAGGGTCCTAGCGTCATAGAGTCAGAGAGTCAAAGAGTCAAAGAGTCAGAGTGTCAAAGTGTCAGAGTGTCAAAGTGTCAGAGTGTCAGAGTGTCAGAGTGTCAGAATGTCAAAGTGTCGGAGTGTCAGAGTGTCAGAATGTCAGAGTGTCAGAGTGTCAGAGTGTCAGAGTGTCAGAGTGTCAGAGTGTCAGAGTGTCAGAGTGTCAGAGTGTCAGTGTGTCAAAGTGTCAGAGTGTCAGAGCGTCAAAGAGTCAGAGTGTCAGAGTGTCAAAGAGTCAGAGTGTCAAAGTGTCAGAGTGTCAGAGTGTCAGAGTGTCAGAGTGTCAGAGTGTCAGAGTGTCAGAGTGTCAGAGTGTCAGAGTGTCAGAATGTCAGAGTGTCAGAGTGTCAAAGTGTCAGAGTGTCAGAGTGTCAAAGAGTCAGAGTGTCAAAGTGTCAGAGTGTCAGAGTGTCAGAGTGTCAGAGTGTCAAAGTGTCAGAGTGTCAGAGTGTCAAAGTGTCAGAGTGTCAAAGTCAAAGAGTCAGTTAGTCAGAGTGTTATAGAGTCATCGCATATGGTCATAGTCATAGGACGTTTAGGGCCCTGGAGTCAGAGAGTAATAGAATAATAGAGTCATAGAGTCATAGATCATAGAGTCAAACAGTCAAACAGTCAAACAGTCAAACAGTCAAACAGTCAAACAGTCAAACAGTCAAACAGTCAAACAGTCAAACAGTCAAACAGTCAAACAGTCAAACAGTCAAACAGTCAAATAGTCAAATAGTCATAGAGTCATGGAGCCATAAATTCATAGAGTCATGGACATAGATTCATGGAGCCAGAGTCAAAGAGCAAAGAGTCAAAGAGTCAAAGAACCAACGATTCAACGAGTCAACGAGTCAACGACTCAACGAGTCAAAGTGTCAAAGAGTCAAAGAGTCAAAGAGTCAAAGTGTCAAAGTGTCAAAGTGTCAGAGTGACAGAGTGTCAGAGTGTCAGAGTGTCAGAGTGTCAGAGTGTCAATGTGTCAAAGTGTCAAAGTGTCAATGTGTCAATGTGTCAATGTGTCAATGTGTCAATGTGTCAAAGTGTCAAAGTGTCAATGTGTAAATGTGTCAAAGTGTCAAAGTGTCAAAGTGTCAAAGTGTCAAAGGGTCAAAGTGTCAAAGAGTCAAAGTGTCAAAGTGTCAATATGTCAAAGAGTCATATAGTCAAAGAGTCAAAGCGTTATAGAGTCAAAGAGTCAAAGAGTCAAAGTGTCAAAGTGTCAAAGTGTCAAAGTGTCAAAATGTCAAAGAGTCATATAGTCAAAGAGTCAAAGCGTTATAGAGTCAAAGAGTCAAAGAGTCAAAGTGTCAAAGTGTCAAAGTGTCAAAGTGTCAAAGTGTCAAAATGTCATACGGTCATAGAGTCATAGTGTCAAACAGTCAAAGTGTCAAAGAGTCAAAGCGTCAAAGTGACAAAGTGTCAAAGAGTCAAAGCGTCAAAGTGTCAAAGTGTCAAAGAGTCAAAGCGTCAAAGTGTCAAAGTGTCAAAGAGTCAAAGCGTCAAAGTGTCAAAGTGTCAAAGAGTCAAAGAGTCAAAGAGTCAGAGTCAAATAGTCATAGTCATAGAGTCATCGAGTCATAGTCAGAGCCAAAGAGCCAACGAGCCAAAGAGCCAACGAGCCAATGAGCCAACGAGCCAAAGAGGCAACGAGCCAATGAGCCAACGAGCCAACGAGTCAAATACTCGTAGAGTGGAAGAGTCGAAGAGTTGAAGAGTCAACGACTCAACCAGTCAAAATGTCAAAGTCAAAGAGTCAGAGTTAGAGTCAGAGAGTTATATAGTCATCGTCATAGGGTCATAGAGTCATAGGATTATAGGGTCATAGATTCAGAGAGTAATAGAGTAATAACATAATAGAGTAATCGAGTAACAGAGTAACAGAGTAACAGAGTAACAGAGTCATAGAGTCAAAGTGTCAAAGTGTCAAAGTGTCAAAGTGTCAAAGTGTCAAGGTGTCAAAGTGTCAAAGTGTCAAAGTGTCAATGTGTCAATGTGTTAAAGTGTCAAAGTGTCAAAGTGTCAAAGTGTCAAAGTGTCAAAGTGTCAAAGTGTCAGTGTGTCAATGTGTTAAAGTGTCAAAGTGTCAAAGTGTCAAAGTGTCAGTGTGTCAATGTGTTAAAGTGTCAGTGTCAAAGTGTCAAAGTGTCAAAGTGTCAGAGACAGAGAGTTATAGAGTCATGGTCATAGGGACGGAGAGTCCTAAGGTCATAGAGTCTTAGAGTCATAGAGTCTTAGAGTCTTAGTCTTAGAGTCTTAGAGTCTTAGAGTCTTAGTGTCTTAGAGCCTTAGAGACTTACTTAGAGACCTAGAGTCTTAGAGTCTTAGAATCATAGAGTCCAAGAGTCCTCGAGTCAAAGAGTCAAAGAATCAAAGAGTCAAAGAGTCAAAGAGTCAAAGAGTCAAAGAGTCAAAGCGTCAAAGGGTCAAAGTGTCAAAGTGTCAAAGTGTCAAAGTCAAAGAGTCGGAGTCGGAGTCGGAGAGTTTTCAAGCCATGGTCATGTGGTCATGGGGTCATGGGGTCATAGAGTCAAAGAGTCACATTCAAAGAGTCAGAGTCAGAGAGTTATAGAGTCATAGTCATAAGGTCATAGGGTCATAGCGTCTTAGTTATAGTGTCAAACAGTCAAAGAGTCAAAGAGTCATAGAGTCATAGAGTCAAAGTGTCAAAGTGTCAAAGAGTCAAAGTGTCAAAGTGTCAAAGAGTCAAAGTGTCAAAGAGTCAAAGTGTCAAAGTGTCAAAGTGTCAAAGTGTCAAAGTTAAATAGTCAGAGTCAGAGAGCTATAGACATTTATAGTCATAGAGTCATCGGGTCACAGGGTCACAGGGTTAAAGGGTCAAAGGGTCAAATGGTCAAATGGTCAAAGGGCCAAGGTGTCAAAGTCAAAGAGTCAGAGAGCCACAGAGTCACAGAGACACAGAGACACAGAGACACAGAGACACAGGGACACAGAGTCACAGAGACACAGAGTCATAGGGTCATAGAGTCATAGAGTCAAAGGGTCAATGTGTCAAAGTGTCAAAGAGTCAAAGAGTCAAAGTGTCAAAGAGTCAAAGAGTCAGAGTCAAATAGTCATAGAGTGATAGGGTCACAGAGACACGGAGACACGGAGACACAGAGACACAGAGACACAGAGTCACAGAGACACAGAGACACAGAGACACAGAGACACAGAGACAGAGACACAGAGACACAGAGACACAGAGACACAGAGACACAGAGTCACAGGGACACAGAGACACAGAGACACAGAGACACAGAGACACAGGGACACAGAGACACAGAGACACAGAGACACAGGGACACAGAGACACAGAGACACAGAGTCACAGGGACACAGAGACACAGAGACACAGAGACACAGAGACACAGGGACACAGAGACACAGAGACACAGAGACACAGAGAGACACAGAGACACAGAGACACAGAGACACAGAGACACAGAGACACAGAGACACAGGGACACAGGGACACAGAGACACAGAGACACAGAGACACAGAGACACAGAGTTAGAGAGTTATAGAGTCATAGTCAAAGAGTCAAAGAGTCAAAGAGTCGTAGTCATAGTCATAGAGTCAAAGAGTCAAAGAGCCTAGTTATAGTGTCAAGGGTCAAGGAGTCAAAGAGTCAAAGTGTCAAAGAGTCAAAGAGTCAAACAGTCAAAGTGTCAAAGAGTCAAAGTGTCAAAGAGTCAAAGAGTCAAAGAGTCAAAGTGTCAACGTGTCAAAGTGTCAAAGAGTTATAGAGTCAAAGACTCAAAGAGTCAGATTTAGAGTCAGAGAGTTATAGAGTCATCGTCATAGGGTCATAGAGTCATAGGGTCCAAGAGTCATAGAGTCAAAGAGTCATAGAGTCAAAGAGTCAAAGTGTCAAAGAGTCGAAGTGTCAAAGTGTCAACGTGTCAAAGTGTCAAAGTGTCAAAGTGTCAAAGAGTCGAAGTGTCAAAGTGTCAAAGTGTCAAAGTGTCAAAACAAAGAGTCAGAGTCAGAATCAGAGTCAGAGAGTTTTCGAGCCATGGTCATGGGGTCATGGGGTCATGGGGTCATAGGGTCAAATTCAAGGAGTCAGAGTCAGAGAGTTATAGAGTCATAGTCATAGGGTCATAGAGTCATAGGGTCATAGAGTCATAGGGTCATAGAGTCTTAGTTATAATGTCAAAGAGTCAAAGTCAAAGAGTCAAAGAGTCAAAGTCAAAGAGTCAAAGAGTCAAAGTGTCAAAGTGTCAAAGTGTCAAAGTGTCAAAGAGTCATAGAGTCAGAGTCAGTCACAGAGCCAAAGTGTCAAAGTGTCAAAGAATCAAAGTGTCAAAGTGTCAAAGACTCAAAGTGTCAAAGAGTCAAAGTGTCAAAGTGTCAAAGTGTTAAAGTCAGAGTCAGAGACAGAGAGTTATAGAGTCATGGTCATAGGGTCGGAGAGTCCTAAGGTCATAGAGTCTTAGAGTCGTAGAGTCTTAGAGTCTTAGTCTTAGAGTCTTAGAGTCTTAGAGTCTTAGAGAGAGAGACTTAGAGACTTAGAGTCTTAGAGTCTTAGAGTCTTAGAGTCTTAGTGTCTTAGAGCCTTAGAGACTTACTTAGAGACTTAGAGACTTAGAGTCTTAGAGTCTTAGAGTCTTAGAGTCTTAGAGTCTTAGTGTCTTAGAGCCTTAGAGACTTACTTACAGACTTAGAGTCTTAGAGTCTTAGAATCATAGAGTCAAAGAGTCAAAGAGTCAAAGAGTCAAAGAGTCAAAGAGTCAAAGAGTCAAAGAGTCAAAGTGTCAAAGTGTCAAAGTCAAAGAGTCGGAGTCGGAGTCGGAGAGTTTTCGAGCCATGGTCATGGGGTCATGGGGTCATGGGGTCATGGGGTCATAGAGTCAAAGAGTCAAATTCAAAGAGTCAGAGTCAGAGAGTTATAGAGTCATAGTCATAAGGTCATAGGGTCATAGCATCTTAGTTATAGTGTCAAACAGTCAAAGAGTCCAAGAGTCAAAGAGTCAAAGAGTCAAAGAGTCAAAGAGTCAAAGGGTCATAGGGTCAAAGAGTCAAAGGGTCAAAGTGTCAAAGAGTCAAAGAGTCAAAGGGTCATAGGGTCAAAGAGTCAAAGAGTCAAAGAGTCAAAGAGACAAAGAGTCAAAGAGTCAAAGAGTCAAAGAGTCAAAGGGTCATAGGGTCAAAGAGTCAAAGGGTCAAAGAGCCAAAGAGTCAAAGAGTCAAAGTGTCAAAGTGACAAAGAGTCAAAGAGTCAAAGAGTCAAAGAGTCATAGTCATAGACTCAAAGGGTCCAAGAGTCCAAGAGTCAAACAGTCATAGAGTCCAAGAGTCCAAGTGTCAAAGTCAAATAGTCATAGAGTGATAGGGTCAAAGAGACAAAGTGTCAAAGTGTCAAAGTGTCAAAGTGTCAAAGTGTCAAAGTGTCAAAGTGTCAAAGTGTCAAAGTGTCAAAGTCAAATAGTCATAGAAACATAGGGTCATAGTGTCACAGAGACACAGAGACACAGAGACACAGAGACACAGAGACACAGAGACACAGAG
>NW_027601317.1:45036-95497 GCF_053455715.1 Rhinoraja longicauda
GAGAGAGAGAGAGAGAGGGAGGAGAGAGAGAGGTCCTATCCATGTACCTGTCCAGGTGTACCTGCCCACACCGGCCAACATGCCCCATCTACACTAGTCCCACCTTTGCTCACACCGGCCAACATGCCCCATCTACACTAGTCCCACCTTTGCCCACACCGACCAACATGCCCCATCTACGCTAGTCCCACCTTTGCCCACATCGACCAACATGCCCCATCTACGCTAGTCCCACCTTTGCGCACACCGACCAACATGCCCCATCTACACTAGTCCCACCTTTGCCCACACCGACCAACATGCCCCATCTACACTAGTCCCACCTTTGCCCACACCGGCCAACATGCCCCATCTACACTAGTCCCACCTTTGCCCACACCGACCAACATGCCCCATCTACACTAGTCCCACACCGACCAACATGCCCCATCTACGCTAGTCCCACCTTTGCCCACACCGACCAACATGCCCCATCTACGCTAGTCCCACCTTTGCCCACACCGACCAACATGCCCCATCTACACTAGTCCCACCTGCCCGCGTTTGGCCCATATCCCTGCAAACCCGTCCTATCCGTGTACCTGTCCAAGTGTTGCGATAGTCCCTGCCTCAACTACCTCCTCCGGCAGCCCGTTCCATAAACCCACCACCCTCTGTGTGGGAGGGGCCTGTTTCCACACTGTGTGTGGGATCGATGACTCTATGACTCTATGAGGATGAGGGGTGATTTTACGGAGGTGTATAAGATCACGAGGGGGGTTTGATAGGGTAACAGGAGAGTCTTTTACCCAGAGCAGGGGTATCGAGGACCAGAGGACACGGGTTTAAGGTGAGAGTGGGAAAGATTTAACAGGAACCTGAGGGGCAACGTTTCCACACAGAAGGTGGTGGGTGTATGGAACGAGCTGCCGTAGGAGGGAGTTGACTCTTTGTCCCTGAACCGTTGTCCCTTCGACCCGAGGACTACTTGACTCTTCGACTCCGTGTCTCTGTGTCTCTGTCTCTCTGTGTCTCTGTGTCTCTGTGTCTCTGTGTCTCTGTGTCTCTGTGTCTCTGTGTCTCTGTGTCTCTGTGACACTATGACCCTATGTTTCTATGACTATTTGACTTTGACACTTTGACACTTTGACACTTTGACACTTTGACACTTTGTCTCTTTGACCCTATCACTCTATGACTATTTGACTTTGACACTTGGACTCTTGGACTCCATGACTGTTTGACTCTTGGACTCTTGGACCCTTTGAGTCTATGACTATGACTCTTTGACTCTTTGACTCTTTGACTCTTTGTCACTTTGACACTTTGACTCTTTGACTCTTTGGCTCTTTGATCCTTTGACTCATTGACTCTTTGACTCTTTGACCCTTTGACTCTTTGACCCTATGACCCTTTGACTCTTTGACTCTTTGACACTTTGACACTTTGACTCTTTGACTCTTTGACTCTTGGACTCTTTGACTGTTTGACACTATAACTAAGATGCTATGACCCTATGACCTTATGACTATGACTCTATAACTCTCTGACTCTGACTCTTTGAATTTGACTCTTTGACTCTATGACCCCATGACCCCATGACCCCATGACCATGGCTCAAAAACTCTCCGACTCCGACTCCGACTCTTTGACTTTGACACTTTGACACTTTGACCCTTTGACACTTTGACTCTTTGACTCTTTGACTCTTTGACTCTTTGACTCTTTGACTCTTTGATTCTTTGACTCTTTGACTCTTTGACTCGAGGACTCTTTGACTCTATGATTCTAAGACTCTAAGACTCTAAGTCTCTAAGTCTCTAAGTAAGTCTCTAAGGCTCTAAGACTCTAAGACTCTAAGACTCTAAGACTAAGACTCTAAGACTCTAAGACTCTAAGACTCTATGACCTTAGGACTCTCCGACCCTATGACCATGACTCTATAACTCTCTGTCTCTGACTCTTTGACTTTAACACTTTGACACTTTGACACTTTGACTCTTTGACACTTTGACTCTTTGACACTTTGACACTTTGATTCTTTGACACTTTGACACTTTGACTCTGTGACTGACTCTGACTCTATGACTCTTTGACACTTTGACTCTTTGACACTTTGACTCTTTGACACTTTGACACTTTGACTCTTTGACACTTTGACATTTTGACACTTTGATTCTTTTACACTTTGACACTTTGACACTTTGACTCTTTGACACTTTGACTCTTTGACACATTGACACTTTGATTCTTTGACACTTTGACACTTTGACACTTTGACACTTTGACACGTTGACACTTTGACCCTTTGACACTTTGACACTTCGACACTTTGACACTTCGACTCTTTGACACTTTGACACTTTGACACGTTGACACTTTGACACTTTGACACTTTGACACTTCGACTCTTTGACACTTTGACACTTTGACACGTTGACACTTTGACCCTTTGACACTTTGACACTTCGACACTTTGACACTTCGACTCTTTGACACTTTGACACTTTGACATGTTGACATTTTGACACTTTGACTCTGTGACTGACTCTGACTCTATGACTCTTTGACACTTTGACACTTTGACACTTAGACTCTTGGACTCTATGACTGTTTGACTCTTGGACTCTTGGAGCCTTTGAGTCTATGACTATGACTCTTTGACTCTTTGACTCTTTGACTCTTTGACTCTTTGACTCTTTGACTCTTTGACTCTTTGACTCTTTGATCCTTTGACTCATTGACTCTTTGACACTTTGACTCTTTGACACTTTGACTCTTTGACACTTTGACACTTTGATTCTTTGACACTGACACTTTGACTCTTTGACACTTTGACACTTTGACACTTTGACACTTTGACACTTTGACACTTTGACACTTTGACACTTTGACACTTTGACTCTTTGACACTTTGACACATTGACACTTTGACACTTTGACACTTTGACTCTGACACTTTGACACCTTGACACTTTGACACTTTGACACCTTGACACTTTGACACTTTGACACTTTGACTCTTTGACTCTTTGACTCTTTGACTCTTTGACTCTTTGACTCTTTGACTCTTTGACTCTTTGACTCTTGGACTCTTTGACTGTTTGACACTATAACTAAGACGCTATGACCCTATGACCTTATGACTATGACTCTATAACTCTCTGACTCTGACTCTTTGAATTTGACTCTTTGACTCTAGTACCCCATGACCCCATGACCACATGACCATGGCTTGAAAACTCTCCGACTCCGACTCCGACTCTTTGACTTTGACACTTTGACACTTTGACACTTTGACCCTTTGACGCTTTGACTCTTTGACTCTTTGACTCTTTGACTCTTTGACTCTTTGACTCTTAGACACTATGACTCTATTACTCTATTACTCTATTACTCTATGACTCTATTACTCTCTGACTCTATGACCCTATAACCCTATGACTCTATGACCCTATGACGATGACTCTATAACTCTCTGACTCTCACTTTGACACTTTGACTCTATGACTCTATGACACCATGACTCTTTGACTCTTGGACATTGACTCTTTGACTCGTTGACTCTTTGACTCTTTGACTCTTTGACTCTTTGACTCCTTGACTCTTGGACTCTTTGACTCGAGGACTCTTGGACTCTATGATTCTAAGACTCCAAGACTCTGTCTCTAAGTAAGTCACTAAGGCTCTAAGACACTAAGACTCTAAGACTCTAAGACTAAGACTCTAAGACTCTATGACTCTAAGACTCTATGACCTTAGGACTCTCCGACCCTATGACCATGACTCTATAACTCTGTCTCTGACACTTTGACACTTTGACTCTTTGACACTTTGACACTTTGACACTTTGACACTTTGACACTTTGACACTTTGACTCTTTTACACTTTGACACCTTGACACTTTGACACTTTGACACCTTGACACTTTGACACTTTGACTCTTTGACTCTTTGACTTTGACTCTTTGACTCTTTGACTCTTTGGTTTTGACTCTTTGACATTATAAAGTATGTAGGTTAATTGACTGGGTAAATGTAAAAATTGTCCCTAGTGGGTGTAGGATAGTGTTAATGTGCGGGGATCGCTGGGCGGCACGGACTTGGAGGGCCGAAAAGGCCTGTTTCCGGCTGTATATATATGATATGATATGATGATAACTAAGACTCTATGACCCTATGACTCTATGACCCCATGACCATGGCTCGAAAACTCTCTGATTCTGGCTCTGACTCTTTGAATTTGACTCTTTGACCCTATGACAATTTGCCACTTTGACACTTTGACACTTCGACACTTTGACACTTTGACACTTTGACACTTTGACACTTTGACACTTTGACACTTTGACATTTTGACACTTTGACTCTATGACTTTGTTACTCTGTTACTCTGTTACTCTGTTACTCTATTACTCTATTATGTTATTACTCTATTACTCTCTGAATCTATGACCCTATAACCCTATGACTCTATGACCCTATGACGATGACTATATAACTCTATGACTCTAACTCTGACTCTTTGACTTTGACATTTTGACTGGTTGAGTCGTTGACTCTTCAACTCTTCGACTCTTCGACTCTACGACTATTTGACTCGTTGGCTCTTTGGCTCGTTGGCTCATTGGCTCGTTGGCTCTTTGGCTCGTTGGCTCATTGGCTCGTTGCCTCTTTGGCTCGTTGGCTCTTTGGCTCGTTGGCTCGTTGGCTCGTTGGCTCTTTGGCTCGTTGGCTCTTTGGCTCTGACTATGACTCGATGACTCTATGACTATGACTATTTGACTCTGACTCTATGACTCTTTGACTCTTTGACACTTTGACACTTTGACGCTTTGACTCTTTGACACTTTGACACTTTGACGCTTTGACTCTTTGACACTTTGACTGTTTGACACTATGACTCTATGACCCTATGACCCGATGACTATGACTCTCTGACTATTTGACTTTGACATTTTGACACTTTGACACTTTGACACTTTGACATTGTGACATTGTGGCTCTGTGACTCTGTGACCCTATGATTCTTTGACTCTGTGTCTCTGTGTCTCTGTGTCTCTGTGTCTCTGTGTCTCTGTGTCTCTGTGTCTCTGTGACTCTGTGTCTCTGTGTCTCTGTGACTCTGTGTCTCTGTGTCTCTGTGTCTCTGTGTCCCTGTCTCTCTGTGTCTCTGTGTCTCTGTGTCTCTGTGTCTCTGTGACTCTGTGTCTCTGTGTCCCTGTCTCTCTGTGTCTCTGTGTCTCTGTGTCTCTGTGTCTCTGTGTCTCTGTGTCTCTGTGTCTCTGTGACTCTGTGTCTCTGTGTCTCTGTGTCTCTGTGTCTCTGTGACTCTGTGTCTCTGTGTCTCTGTGTCTCTGTGTCTCTGTGTCTCTGTCTCTGTGTCTCTGTGTCTCTGTGTCCCTGTGTCTCTGTGTCTCTGTGTCTCTGTGTCTCTGTGTCTCTGTGTCTCTGTGTCTCTGTGACTCTGTGTCTCTGTGTCTCTGTGTCTCTGTGTCTCTGTGTCTCTGTGTCTCTGTGTCTCTGTGTCTCTGTGTCTCTGTGACTCTGTGTCTCTGTGTCTCTGTGACTCTGTGTCTCTGTGTCTCTGTGTCTCTGTGTCTCTGTGTCTCTGTGTCTCTGTGTCTCTGTGTCTCTGTGTCTCTGTGTCTCTGTGTCTCTGTGTCTCTGTGACTCTGTGTCTCTGTGACCCTATCACTCTATGACTATTTGACTCTGACTCTTTGACTCTTTGACTCTTTGACACTTTGACTCTTTGACTCTTTGACACTTTGACACATTGACCCTTTGACTCTATGACTCTATGACCCTATGACTCTGTGTCTCTGTGTCTCTGTGTCTCTGTGACTCTGTGGCTCTCTGACTCTTTGACTTTGACACCTTGGCCCTTTGACCATTTGACCATTTGACCCTTTGACCCTTTAACCCTGTGACCCTGTGACCCGATGACTCTATGACTATAAATGTCTATAGCTCTCTGACTCTGACTATTTAACTTTGACACTTTGACACTTTGACACTTTGACACTTTGACACTTTGACACTTTGACTCTTTGACACTTTGACACTTTGACTCTATGACTCTATGACTCTTTGACTCTATGACACTTTGACTCTTTGACTCTTTGACTCTTGGACATTGATTCTTTGACTCTTTGACTCTTTGACTCTTTGACTCTTTGACTCTTTGACTCTTTGACTCCTTGACTCTTGGACTCTTTGACTCCTTGACTCGAGGACTCTTGGACTCTATGATTTTAAGACTCTAAGACTCTAAGTCTCTAAGTAAGTCTCTAAGGCTCTAAGACACTGAGACTCTAAGACTCGAAGACTAAGACTCTAAGACTCTATGACTCTAAGACTCTATGACCTTAGGACTCTCCGACCCTATGACCATGACTCTATAACTCTCTGTCTCTGACACTTTGACACTTTGACACTTTGACACTTTGACACTTTGACACTTTGACACTTTGACACTTTGACACTTTGACACTTTGACACTTTGACACTTTGACACTTTGACCTTAGGAACCTATGACATTGTGACTCTGTGACTCTGTGACCCTATGATTCTTTGACTCTGTGTCTCTGTGACTCTGTGACCCTATGATTCTTTGACTCTGTGTCTCTGTGACTCTGTGACTCTGTGTCTCTGTGTCCCTGTGTCCCTGTGTCCCTGTGTCTCTGTGTCCCTGTGTCCCTGTGTCTCTGTGTCTCTGTGTCCCTGTGTCTCTGTGTCCCTGTGTCCCTGTGTCTCTGTGTCTCTGTGTCCCTGTGTCTCTGTGTCTCTGTGACTCTGTGTCTCTGTGTCCCTGTGTCCCTGTGTCCCTGTGTCCCTGTGTCCCTGTGTCTCTGTGTCCCTGTGTCTCTGTGTCCCTGTGTCCCTGTGTCTCTGTGTCTCTGTGTCCCTGTGTCCCTGTGTCTCTGTGTCTCTGTGTCTCTGTGTCTCTGTGTCCCTGTGTCCCTGTGTCCCTGTGTCCCTGTGTCCCTGTGTCTCTGTGTCTCTGTGTCTCTGTGTCTCTGTGACTCTGTGTCTCTGTGTCCCTGTGTCCCTGTGTCCCTGTGTCCCTGTGTCTCTGTGTCCCTGTGTCCCTGTGTCCCTGTGTCCCTGTGTCTCTGTGTCTCTGTGTCCCTGTGTCCCTGTGTCCCTGTGTCTCTGTGTCTCTGTGTCCCTGTGTCCCTGTGTCCCTGTGTCCCTGTGTCCCTGTGTCCCTGTGTCCCTGTGTCTCTGTGTCTCTGTGTCTCTGTGTCTCTGTGACTCTGTGTCTCTGTGTCCCTGTGTCCCTGTGTCCCTGTGTCCCTGTGTCTCTGTGTCCCTGTGTCTCTGTGTCCCTGTGTCCCTGTGTCTCTGTGTCTCTGTGTCCCTGTGTCCCTGTGTCCCTGTGTCTCTGTGTCTCTGTGTCCCTGTGTCCCTGTGTCCCTGTGTCTCTGTGTCTCTGTGTCCCTGTGTCTCCGTGTCTCCGTGTCTCTGTGTCTCTATGACTCTGTGTCTCTGTGTCTCTGTGTCTCTGTGTCTCTGTGTCCCTGTGTCTCTGTGTCTCTATGACTCTGTGTCTCTGTGTCTCTGTGTCTCTGTGTCTCAGTGTCTCAGTGTCTCTGTCTCTCTGTGACTCTGTGTCTCTGTGTCCCTGTGTCTCTGTGTCTCTGTGTCTCTGTGTCTCTGTGTCTCTGTGTCTCTGTGTCTGTGTCTCTGTGTCCCTGTGTCTCTGTGTCACTGTGTCCCTGTGTCTCTGTGTCTCTGTGTCACTGTGTCCCTGTGTCTCTGTGTCACTGTGTCTCTGTGACTCTGTGTCTCTGTGTCTCTGTGTCTCTGTGTCTCTGTGTCTCTGTGTCTCTGTGTCTCTGTGTCTCTGTGACTCTTTGACCCTATCACTCTATGACTATTTGACTTTGACACTTTGACTCTTGGACTCTATGACTGTTTGACTCTTGGACCCTTTGAGTCTATGACTATGACTCTTTGACTCTATGACTCCTTGACTCTTTGACTCTTTGACTGTTTGACACTATAACTAAGACTCTATGACCCTATGACCCTATGACCCTATTACCCATGACTATGACTCTATAACTCTCTGACTCTGACTCTTTGACTTTGACACTTTGACACTTTGACACTTTGACACTTTGACACTTTGACTCTTTGACACTTTGACACTTTGACACTTTGACACTTTGACACTTTGACATTTTGACACTTTGACTCTATGACTGTTACTCTGTTACTCTGTTACTCTGTTACTCTGTTACTCTGTTACTCTGTTACTCTATTACTCTATTATGTTATTACTCTGACTATTTGACTCTGACTCTTTGACTCTTTGACTCTCTGACACTTTGACACTTTGACGCTTTGACTCTTTGACACTTTGACACTTTGACCCTAGGAACCTATGACATTGTGACTCTGTGACTCTGTGACCCTATGATTCTTTGACTCTGTGTCTCTGTGTCTCTGTGTCTCTGTGTCTCTGTGTCTGTGTCTCTGTGTCCCTGTGTCTCTGTGTCTCTGTGTCTCTGTGTCTCTGTGTCTCTGTGTCTGTGTCTCTGTGTCCCTGTGTCTCTGTGTCTCTGTGTCTCTGTGTCTCTGTGTCTCTGTGTCTCTGTGTCTCTGTGTCTCTGTGTCTCTGTGTCTCTGTGTCTCTGTGTCTCTGTGACCCTATCACTCTATGACTATTTGACTTTGACACTTTGACACTTTGACACTTTGACACTTTGACACTTTGACTCTTTGGCACTTTGACTCTTTGACAGTTTGACACTTTGACTCTTTGACTCTTTGACACTTTGACACTTTGACTCTTTGACTCTTTGACACTTTGACTCTTTGACACTTTGACACTTTGACACATTGACACATTGACACATTGACCCTTTGACTCTATGACTCTATGACCCTATGACTCTGTGTCTCTGTGTCTCTGTGACTCTGTGTCTCTCTGTGTCTCTGTGTCTCTGTGTCTCTGTGTCTCTGTGTCTCTCTGTGTCTCTGTGTCTCTGTGTCTCTGTGTCTCTGTGTCTCTGTGTCTCTGTGTCTCTCTGTGTCTCTGTGTCTCTGTGTCTCTGTGTCTCTGTGTCCCTGTGTCTCTGTGTCTCTGTGTCTCTGTGTCTCTGTGTCTCTGTGTCTCTGTGTCCCTGTGTCTCTGTGTCTCTGTGTCCCTGTGTCTCTGTGTCTCTGTGTCCCTGTGTCTCTGTGTCTCTGTGTCCCTGTGTCTCTGTGTCTCTGTGTCCCTGTGTCTCTGTGTCTCTGTGTCCCTGTGTCTCTGTGTCTCTGTGTCTCTGTGTCTCTGTGTCCCTGTGTCTCTGTGTCTCTCTGTGTCTCTGTGTCTCTGTGTCCCTGTGTCCCTGTGTCTCTGTGTCTCTGTGTCTCTGTGTCTCTGTGTCCCTGTGTCTCTGTGTCTCTCTGTGTCTCTGTGTCTCTGTGTCTCTGTGTCTCTGTGTCTCTGTGTCTCTGTGTCTTTGTGTCTCTCTCTCTCTCTGTGTCTCTGTGACTCTGTGTCTCTGTGTCTCTGTGTCTCTGTGTCTCTGTGTCTCTGTGTCTCTGTGTCTCTGTGTCTCTGTGTCTCTGTGTCTGTGTCTCTCTGTGTCTCTGTGTCTCTGTGTCTCTGTGTCTCTGTGTCTCTGTGTCTCTGTGTCTCTGTGTCTTTGTGTCTCTCTCTCTCTCTGTGTCTCTGTGACTCTGTGTCTCTGTGTCTCTGTGTCTCCGTGTCTCTGTGTCTCTGTGTCTCTGTGTCTCTGTGTCTCTGTGTCTCTGTGTCTCTGTGTCTCTGTGTCTCTGTGTCTGTGTCTCTCTGTGACTCTGTGTCTCTGTGTCTCTGTGTCTCTGTGTCTCTGTGTCTCTGTGTCTCTGTGTCTCTGTGTCTCTGTGTCTCTGTGTCTCTGTGTCTCTGTGTCTCTGTGTCTCTGTGACTCTGTGTCTCTGTGTCTCTGTGTCTCTGTGTCTCTGTGTCTGTGTCTCTGTGTCTCTGTGTCTCTGTGTCTCTGTGTCTCTGTGTCTCTGTGTCTCTGTGTCTCTGTGTCTCTGTGTCCCTGTGTCTCTGTGTCTCTGTGTCTCTGTGTCTCTGTGTCTCTGTGTCTCTGTGTCTCTGTGTCTCTGTGTCTCTGTGTCTCTGTGTCTCTGTGTCCCTGTGTCTCTGTGACTCTGTGTCTCTGTGTCTCTGTGTCTCTGTGTCTCTGTGTCTCTGTGTCTCTGTGTCCCTGTGTCCCTGTGTCTCTGTGTCTGTGTCTCTCTGTGTCTCTGTGTCTCTGTGTCTCTGTCTCTCTGTGTCTCTGTGTCTTTGTGTCTCTCTGTCTCTGTGTCTCTGTGTCTCTGTGACTCTTTGACCCTATCACTCTATGACTGTTTGACTCTTGGACCCTTTGAGTCTATGACTATGACTCTTTGACTCTATGACTCCTTGACTCTTTGACTCTTTGACTGTTTGACACTATAACTAAGACTCTATGACCCTATGACCCTATGACCCTATTACCCATGACTATGACTCTATAACTCTCTGACTCTGACTCTTTGACTTTGACACTTTGACACTTTGACACTTTGACACTTTGACACTTTGACACTTTGACTCTTTGACACTTTGACACTTTGACACTTTGACACTTTGACACTTCGACTCTTTGACACTTTGACACTTTGACACTTTGACTCTATGACGGTTACTCTGTTACTCTGTTACTCTGTTACTCTGTTACTCTGTTACTCTGTTACTCTATTACTCTATTATGTTATTACTCTGACTATTTGACTGACTCTTTGACTCTTTGACTCTTTGACACTTTGACACTTTGACGCTTTGACTCTTTGACACTTTGACACTTTGACGCTTTGAATCTTTGACACTTTGACACTTTGACACTATGACTCTATGACCGTATGACCCTATGACCAGATGACTCTATGACTCTCTGACTATTTGACTTTGACATTTTGACATTTTGACACTTTGACACTTTGACACTTTGACACTTTGACCCTAGGAACCTATGACATTGTGACTCTGTGACTCCGTGACCCTATGATTCTTTGACTCTGTGTCTCTGTGTGTCTGTGACTCTGTGTCTCTGTGTCTCTGTGTCTCTGTGACTCTGTGTCTCTGTGTCTCTGTGTCTCTGTGTCTCTGTGTCTCTGTGTCTGTGTCTCTGTGTCCCTGTGTCTCTGTGTCTCTGTGTCTCTGTGTCTCTGTGTCTCTGTGTCTCTGTGTCTCTGTGACCCTATCACTCTATGACTATTTGACTTTGACACTTTGACACTTTGACACTTTGACACTTTGACACTTTGACTCTTTGACTCTTTGACTCTTTGACTCTTTGACACTTTGACTCTTTGACAGTTTGACACTTTGACTCTTTGACTCTTTGACACTTTGACACTTTGACTCTTTGACTCTTTGACACTTTGACTCTTTGACACTTTGACACTTTGACACATTGACACATTGACCCTTTGACTCTATGACTCTATGACCCTATGACTCTGTGTCCCTGTGTCTCTGTGTCTCTGTGTCTCTGTGTCTCTGTGACTCTGTGTCTCCCTGTGTCTCTGTGTCTCTGTGTCTCTGTGTCTCTGTGTCTCTGTGACTCTGTGTCTCCCTGTGTCTCTGTGTCTCTGTGTCTCTGTGTCTCTGTGACTCTGTGTCTCCCTGTGTCTCTGTGTCTCTGTGTCTCTGTGTCTCTGTGTCTCTGTGTCTCTGTGTCTCTGTGTCTCTGTGTCTGTGTCTCTGTGTCTCTGTGTCTCTGTGTCTCTGTGTCTCTGTGTCTCTGTGTCTCTGTGTCTCTGTGTCTGTGTCTCTGTGTCTCTGTGTCTCTGTGTCTCTGTGTCTCTGTGTCTCTGTGTCTCTGTGTCTCTGTGTCTCTGTGTCTCTGTGTCTCTGTGTCTGTGTCTCCCTGTGTCTCTGTGTCTCTGTGTCCCTGTGTCTCTGTGACTCTGTGTCTCTCTGTGTCTCTGTGTCTCTGTGTCTCTGTGTCTCTGTGTCTCTGTGTCCTTGTGTCCCTGTGTCTCTGTGTCTCTGTCTCTGTGTCCTTGTGTCTCTGTGTCTCTGTGTCTCTGTGTCTCTGTGTCTCTGTGTCTCTGTGTCTCTGTGTCTCTCTGTCTCTGTGTATCTGTGACTCTGTGACTCTGTGTCTCTGTGTCTCTGTGTCTCTGTGTCTCTGTGTCTCTGTGTCTCTGTGTCCCTGTGTCTCTGTGACTCTGTGTCTCTCTGTGTCTCTGTGTCTCTGTGTCTCTGTGTCTCTGTGTCTCTGTGTCTCTGTGTCTCTGTGTCTCTGTGTCTCTATGTCTCTGTGTCTCTGTGTCCTTGTGTCTCTGTGTCTCTGTGTCTCTGTCTCTGTGTCCTTGTGTCTCTGTGTCTCTGTGTCTCTGTGTCTCTGTGTCTCTGTGTCTCTGTGTCTCTGTGTCCCTGTGTCTCTGTCTCTGTGTCTCTGTGTCTCTGTGTCTCTGTGTCTCTGTGTCTCTGTGTCTCTGTGTCTCTGTGTCTCTGTGTCTCTGTGTCTCTGTGTCTCTGTGTCTCTGTGACCCTATCACTCTATGACTATTTGACTTTGACACTTTGTCACTTTGACACTTTGACACTTTGACACTTTGACTCTTTGACTCTTTGACACTTTGACACTTTGACTCTTTGACACTTTGACACTTTGACTCTTTGACTCTTTGACACTTTGACTCTTTGACACTTTGACACTTTGACACATTGACACATTGACACATTGAACCTTTGACTCTATGACTCTATGACCCTATGACTCTGTGTCTCTGTGTCTCTGTGTCTCTGTGTCTCTGTGTCTCTGTGTCTCTGTGTCTCTCTGTCTCTGTGTCTCTGTGTCTCTGTGTCTCTGTGTCTCTGTGTCTCTGTGTCTCTGTGTCTCTGTGTCTCTCTCTCTCTGTGTCTCTGTGACACTATGACCCTATCTCTCTATGACTATTTGACTTTGACACTTTGACACTTTGACATTTTGACACTTTGACACTTTGACTCTTTGACTCTTTGACACTTTGACATTTTGACACTTTGACACTTTGACACTTTGACACTTTGACACTTTGACACTTTGACATTTTGACTCTTTGACTCTTTGACCCTTTGACACTTTGACACTTTGACACATTGACACATTGACACATTGACACATTGACCCTTTGACTCTGTGACCCTATGACTCTGTGTCTCTGTGACACTATGACCCTATGACCCTATGACTCTATGACCCTATGACTCTGTGCCTCTGTGTCTCTGTGTCTCTGTGTCTCTGTGACTCTGTGTCTCTGTGTCTCTGTGTCTCTGTGACTCTGTGTCTCTGTGTCTCTGTGTCTCTGTGTCTCTGTGTCTCTGTGACTGTGTGTCTCTGTGACACTATGACCCTATGACCCTATGACTCTATGACCCTATGACTCTGTGCCTCTGTGTCTCTGTGTCTCTGTGTCTCTGTGTCTCTGTGTCTCTGTGACTGTGTGTCTCTGTGACACTATGACCCTATGACCCTATGACTCTATGACCCTATGACTCTGTGTCTCTGTGTCTCTGTGTCTCTGTCTCTGTGTCCTTGTCTCTGTGTCTCTGTGTATCTGTGTCTCTGTGTCTCTGTGTCTCTGTGTCTCTGTGTCTCTGTGTCTCTGTGACTCTGTGTCTCTGTGTCTCTGTGTCTCTGTGTCTCTGTGTCTCTGTGTCTCTGTGTCTCTATGACTATTTGACTTTGACACTTTGACACTTTGACACTTTGACACTTTGACTCTTTGACTCTATGACTCTATGACTCTTTGACTCTTTGACTCTTTGACTCTTTGACTCTTTGACTCTTGGATTTTATGACTGTTTGACTGTTGGACTCTTGGACCCTTTGAGTCTATGACTCTTTGACTCTATGACTCCTTGACTCTTTGACTTTGACTCTTTGACCCTATAACTAAGACTCTATGACCCTATGACCCTATGACCCTATTACCCATGACTATGACTCTATAACTCTCTGACTCTCACTCTTTGAATTTGACTCTTTGACTCTATGACCCCATGACCCCATGACCCCATGACCATGGCTTGAAAACTCTCTGACTCTGACTCTGACTCATGGACTGACTCTTTGACACTTTGACACTTTGACACTTTGACACTTTGACTCTTTGACACTTTGACACTTTGACACTTTGACACTTCGACTCTTTGACACTTTGACACTGACATTTTGACACTTTGACTCTATGACTCTATGAATCTGTTACTCTGTTACTCTGTTACTCTATTACTCTATTATGTTATTACTCTATTACTCTCTGAATCTATGACCCTATAATCCTATGAATCTATGACCCTATGACGATGACTATATAACTCTCTGACTCTAACTCTGACACTTTGACTTTGACATTTTGACTGGTTGACTCTTTGACTCCTTGACTCTTGGACTCTTTGACTCTTTGACTCGAGGACTCTTCAACTCTTCGACTCTTCGACTCTACGACTATTTGACTCGTTGGCTCGTTGGCTCATTGGCTCGTTGGCTCTTTGGCTCTGACTATGACTCGATGACTCTATGACTATGACTATTTGACTCTGACTCTTTGACTCTTTGACACTTTGACACTTTGACTCTATGACTCTTTGACTCTTTGACTCTTTGACTCGTTGACTCGTTGACTCGTTGACTCGTTGACTCGTTGACTCTGTGACTCTGTGACTCTGTGTCTCTGTGTCTCTGTGTCTCTGTGTCTCTGTGTCTCTGTGTCTCTGTGTCTCTGTGTCTCAGTGTCTCTGTGTCTCTGTGTCTCTGTGTCTCTATGACTATTTGACTTTGACACTTTGACACTTTGACACTTTGACACTTTGACACTTTGACACTTTGACTCTTTGACTCTTTGATTCTTTGACACTTTGACACTTTGACACTTTGACACTTTGACTCTTTGACTCTATGACTCTGTGACTCTTTGACTCTTTGACTCTTTGACTCTTTGACTCTGTGACTCTTTGACTCTTTGACTCTTTGACTCTTTGACTCTATGACTCTGTGACTCTGTGACCAAATGACTCTATGACTATTTGACTTTGACACTTTGACTCTTTGACTCTTGGATTTTATGACTGTTTGACTGTTGGACTCTTGGACCCTTTGAGTCTATGACTCTTTGACTCTATGACTCCTTGACTCTTTGACTCTTTGACTTTGACTCTTTGACACTATAACTAAGACTCTATGACCCTATGACCCTATTACCCATGACTATGACTCTATAACTCACTGACTCTCACTCTTTGAATTTGACTCTTTGACTCTATGACCCCATGACCCCATGACCCCATGACCCCATGACCATGGCTTGAAAACTCTCTGACTCTGACTCTGACTCATGGACTGACTCTTTGACACTTTGACTCTTTGACACTTTGACACTTTGACACTTCGACTCTTTGACACTTTGACACTGACATTTTGACACTTTGACTCTATGACTCTATGAATCTGTTACTCTGTTACTCTGTTACTCTGTTACTCTATTACTCTATTATGTTATTACTCTATTACTCTCTGAATCTATGACCCTATAATCCTATGAATCTATGACCCTATGACGATGACTATATAACTCTCTGACTCTAACTCTGACACTTTGACTTTGACATTTTGACTGGTTGACTCTTTGACTCCTTGACTCTTGGACTCTTTGACTCTTTGACTCGAGGACTCTTCAACTCTTCGACTCTTCGACTCTACGACTATTTGACTCGTTGGCTCGTTGGCTCATTGGCTCGTTGGCTCTTTGGCTCTGACTATGACTCGATGACTCTATGACTATGACTATTTGACTCTGACTCTTTGACTCTTTGACACTTTGACACTTTGACTCTATGACTCTTTGACTCTTTGACTCTTTGACTCGTTGACTCGTTGACTCGTTGACTCGTTGACTCTGTGACTCTGTGACTCTGTGTCTCTGTGTCTCTGTGTCTCTGTGTCTCTGTGTCTCTGTGTCTCTGTGTCTCTGTGTCTCTATGACTATTTGATTTTGACACTTTGACACTTTGACACTTTGACACTTTGACACTTTGACACTTTGACACTTTGACTCTTTGACTCTTTGACACTTTGACACTTTGACACTTTGACACTTTGACTCTTTGACTCTATGACTCTGTGACTCTTTGACTCTTTGACTCTTTGACTCTTTGACTCTTTGACTCTATGACTCTGTGACTCTGTGACCAAATGACTCTATGACTATTTGACTTTGACACTTTGACTCTTTGACTCTTGGATTTTATGACTGTTTGACTGTTGGACTCTTGGACCCTTTGAGTCTATGACTCTTTGACTCTATGACTCCTTGACTCTTTGACTTTGACTCTTTGACACTATAACTAAGACTCTATGACCCTATGACCCTATGACCCTATTACCCATGACTATGACTCTATAACTCTCTGACTCTCACTCTTTGAATTTGACTCTATGACCCCATGACTCCATGACCCCATGACCCCATGACCATGGCTTGAAAACTCTCTGACTCTGACTCTGACTCATGGACTGACTCTTTGACACTTTGACACTTTGACACTTTGACACTTTGACACTTTGACACTTTGACACTTCGACTCTTTGACACTTTGACACTGACATTTGGACACTTTGACTCTATGACTCTATGAATCTGTTACTCTGTTACTCTGTTACTCTGTTACTCTATTACTCTATTATGTTATTACTCTATTACTCTCTGAATCTATGACCCTATAATCCTATGAATCTATGACCATATGACGATGACTATATAACTCTCTGACTCTAACTCTGACACTTTGACTTTGACATTTTGACTGGTTGACTCTTTGACTCCTTGACTCTTGGACTCTTTGACTCTTTGACTCGAGGACTCTTCAACTCTTCGACTCTTCGACTCTACGACTATTTGACTCGTTGGCTCGTTGGCTCATTGGCTCGTTGGCTCTTTGGCTCTGACTATGACTCGATGACTCTATGACTATGACTATTTGACTCTGACTCTTTGACTCTTTGACACTTTGACACTTTGACTCTATGACTCTTTGACTCTTTGACTCTTTGACTCGTTGACTCGTTGACTCGTTGACTCGTTGACTCGTTGACTCTGTGACTCTGTGACTCTGTGTCTCTGTGTCTCTGTGTCTCTGTGTCTCTGTGTCTCTGTGTCTCTATGACTATTTGATTTTGACACTTTGACACTTTGACACTTTGACACTTTGACACTTTGACACTTTGACACTTTGACTCTTTGACTCTTTGATTCTTTGACACTTTGACACTTTGACACTTTGACACTTTGACTCTTTGACTCTATGACTCTGTGACTCTTTGACTCTTTGACTCTTTGACTCTTTGACTCTTTGACTCTTTGACTCTATGACTCTGTGACTCTGTGACCAAATGACTCTATGACTATTTGACTTTGACACTTTGACTCTTTGACTCTTGGATTTTATGACTGTTTGACTGTTGGACTCTTGGACCCTTTGAGTCTATGACTCTTTGACTCTATGACTCCTTGACTCTTTGACTCTTTGACTTTGACTCTTTGACACTATAACTAAGACTCTATGACCCTATGACCCTATGACCCTATTACCCATGACTATGACTCTATAACTCACTGACTCTCACTCTTTGAATTTGACTCTTTGACTCTATGACCCCATGACCCCATGACCCCATGACCCCATGACCCCATGACCATGGCTTGAAAACTCTCTGACTCTGACTCTGACTCATGGACTGACTCTTTGACACTTTGACACTTTGACACTTTGACACTTTGACACTTTGACTCTTTGACACTTTGACACTTTGACACTTTGACACTTCGACTCTTTGACACTTTGACACTGACATTTTGACACTTTGACTCTATGACTCTATGAATCTGTTACTCTGTTACTCTGTTACTCTGTTACTCTATTACTCTATTATGTTATTACTCTATTACTCTCTGAATCTATGACCCTATAATCCTATGAATCTATGACCCTATGACGATGACTATATAGCTCTCTGACTCTAACTCTGACACTTTGACTTTGACATTTTGACTGGTTGACTCTTTGACTCCTTGACTCTTGGACTCTTTGACTCTTTGACTCGAGGACTCTTCAACTCTTCGACTCTTCGACTCTACGACTATTTGACTCGTTGGCTCGTTGGCTCATTGGCTCGTTGGCTCTTTGGCTCTGACTATGACTCGATGACTCTATGACTATGACTATTTGACTCTGACTCTTTGACTCTTTGACACTTTGACACTTTGACTCTATGACTCTTTGACTCTTTGACTCTTTGACTCGTTGACTCGTTGACTCGTTGACTCTGTGACTCTGTGTCTCTGTGTCTCTGTGTCTCTGTGTCTCTGTGTCTCTGTGTCTCTGTGTCTCTGTGTCTCTGTGTCTCTGTGTCTCTGTGTCTCAGTGTCTCTGTGTCTCTGTGTCTCTGTGTCTCTATGACTATTTGACTTTGACACTTTGACACTTTGACACTTTGACACTTTGACACTTTGACTCTTTGACTCTTTGATTCTTTGACACTTTGACACTTTGACACTTTGACTCTTTGACTCTATGACTCTGTGACTCTTTGACTCTTTGACTCTTTGACTCTTTGACTCTTTGACTCTTTGACTCTATGACTCTGTGACTCTGTGACCAAATGACTCTATGACTATTTGACTTTGACACTTTGACTCTTTGACTCTTGGATTTTATGACTGTTTGACTGTTGGACTCTTGGACCCTTTGAGTCTATGACTCTTTGACTCTATGACTCCTTGACTCTTTGACTCTTTGACTTTGACTCTTTGACACTATAACTAAGACTCTATGACCCTATGACCCTATGACCCTATTACCCATGACTATGACTCTATAACTCTCTGACTCTCACTCTTTGAATTTGACTCTTTGACTCTATGACCCCATGACCCCATGACCCCATGACCCCATGACCATGGCTTGAAAACTCTCTGACTCTGACTCTGACTCATGGACTGACTCTTTGACACTTTGACACTTTGACACTTTGACACTTTGACTCTTTGACACTTTGACACTTTGACACTTTGACACTTCGACTCTTTGACACTTTGACACTGACATTTTGACACTTTGACTCTATGACTCTATGAATCTGTTACTCTGTTACTCTGTTACTCTGTTACTCTATTACTCTATTATGTTATTACTCTATTACTCTCTGAATCTATGACCCTATAATCCTATGAATCTATGACCATATGACGATGACTATATAACTCTCTGACTCTAACTCTGACACTTTGACTTTGACATTTTGACTGGTTGACTCTTTGACTCCTTGACTCTTGGACTCTTTGACTCTTTGACTCGAGGACTCTTCAACTCTTCGACTCTTCGACTCTACGACTATTTGACTCGTTGGCTCGTTGGCTCATTGGCTCGTTGGCTCTTTGGCTCATTGGCTCGTTGGCTCTTTGGCTCTGACTATGACTCGATGACTCTATGACTATGACTATTTGACTCTGACTCTTTGACTCTTTGACACTTTGACACTTTGACCCTTTGACTCGTTGACTCGTTGACTCGTTGACTCGTTGACTCGTTGACTCTGTGACTCTGTGACTCTGTGTCTCTGTGTCTCTGTGTCTCTGTGTCTCTGTGTCTCTGTGTCTCTGTGTCTCTGTGACTCTGTCTCTGTGTCTCTGTGTCTCTGTGTCCCTGTGTCTCTGTGTCTCTGTGTCTCTGTGTCTCTGTGTCTCTGTGTGTCTCTGTGTCTCTGTGTCTCTGTGTCTCTGTGTCTCTGTGACTGTTTCTCTGTGACTCTGTGACTCTTTGACCCATTGACCCTTTGACACTTTGACTCTTTGACACTTTGACACTGTGACACTTTGACTCATTGACTCTTTGCCCCTTTGACACTTTGACACTTTGACACTTTGACACTTTGACACTTTGACACTTTGACCCTTTGACCCTTTGACACTTTGACACTTTGACACTTTGACACTCTGACACTCTGACTCTTTGTCTCTTTGACTCTTTGACTCTTTGACTCTTTGACTCTTTGTGTCTTTGACTCTTTGACTCTTTGACTCATTGACTCATTGACCCTTTGACCTTTTGACACTTTGACTCTTTGACACTTTGACTCTTTGACACTTTGACACTTTGACTCTTTGACACTTTGACTCTATGACTCTAAGACTCCATGACCCTATGCCTCTATGATCCTATGACTATGACTATAATTCTCTGACTCTGACACTTTGACACTTTGACACTTTGACACTTTGACACTTTGACACTTTGACACTTTGACACTTTGCCTCTTTGTCTCTATGACTCTTTGACACTTTGACTCTATGACTCTAAGACTCCATGACCCTATGCCTCTATGATCCTATGACTATGACTATAAATTCTCTGACTCTGACACTTTGACACTTTGACACTTTGACACTTTGACTCTTTGACTCTTTGACTCCTTGACTCTTTGACTCCTTGACTCTTTAACTCTTTGACTGTTTGACACTATGACAAAGACTCTACGACCCTATGACTCTATGACCCTATTACTATGACTCTATAACTCTCTGACTCTTTGACTTTGACACTTTGACACTTTGACTCTTTGACACTTTGACTCTTTGACACTTTGACTCTTTGACCCTTTGACTCTATGACTCTTTGACTCTATGACTCTAAGACTCCATGACCCTATGACCCTATGCCTCTATGATCCTATGACTATGACTATAATTCTCTGACTCTGACACTTTGACACTTTGACACTTTGACACTTTGACACTTTGACACTTTGACACTTTGACACTTTGACACTTTGCCTCTTTGACTCTATGACTCTTTGACTCTTTGACTCTGTGACTCTGTGGCCCTATGACACTATCACCCTTTGACTATTTGACTATTTGACTATTTGACTCTTTGACTCTTTGACTCTATGACTCACAGACTCTTTGGCTCTTTGACTCTTTGACTCTTTGACTCTATGACTCTGTGACTCTATGACTCTGTGATTCTGTGACCCTATGACACTATGACCGTTTGACCCTGTGACCCTATGACCCTATGACCCTATGACTCTATGACTCCGACTGTTTGACTTTGACACTTTGACACTTTGACACTTTGACTCTTTGACTCTTTGACTCTTTGACTCTTTGACTGTATGACTATGACAGCTTGACTCTTTGACTCTTTGACTCTTTGACTATTTGACTCTCTGGCTATTTGGCTCGTTGGCTCGTTGGCTCTGTGACAACGTGACTCTATGACCCTATGACCCTATGACCCTATGACACTTTGACACTTTGACACTTTGACACTTTGACACTTTGACACTGTCTCTATGACTCTTTGACTCTATGAATCTATGACTCTAAGACTCCATGACCCTATGCCTCTATGATCCTATGACTACGACTATAATTCTCTGACTCTGACTCTGACTCTGACTCTGACTCTGACTCTGACACTTTGACACTTTGACACTTTGACACTTTGACACTTTGACACTTTGACTCTTTGACACTTTGACACTTTGACACTTTGACTCTTTGACACTTTGACACTTTGACACTTTGGCACTTTGACACTTTGACCCTTTCACACTTTGACACTTTGACACTTTGACACTTTGACTATTTGACACTTTGACTCCTTGACTCTTTGACTCTTTGACTGTTTGACACTATGACAAAGACTCTACGACCCTATGACTCTATGACCCTATGACTATGACTCTATAACTCTCTGACTCTTTGACTTTGACACTTTGACACTTTGACTCTTTGACACTTTGACACTGCGACACTTTGACTGACTCTTTGACTCTTTGACTGACCATGGCACTTTGACTCTGATTCTAAGACACTATGACCCTATGACCCTGTGAATCTATGACCCTATGTCTATGATTCTATAATTCTCTGACTCTGACTCTTTGACTTTGACACTTTGACACTTTGACACTTTGACTCTTTGACTCTTTGACTCTTTGACTCTTTGACTCTTTGATTCTTTAACTCTTTGACTCTTTGACTCTGTGACTCTGTGACTCTGTGACTCTGTGACTGTGACCCTAAGACCCTATGACCCTATGACCTTATGACTCTGTGACTCTATGTTCCTTGACTCTGATTCTTTGAATTTGACACATTGACACTTTGACTCTTTGACACTTTGACACTTTGACACTTTGACTCTTTGACTCTTTGACTCTTTGACTCTTTGACTCTTTGATTCTTTAACTCTTTGACTCTTTGACTCTGTGACTCTGTGACTCTGTGACTCTGTGACTGTGACCCTAAGACCCTATGACCCTATGACCTTATGACTCTGTGACTCTATGTTCCTTGACTGATTCTTTGAATTTGACACATTGACGCTTTGACTCTTTGACACTTTGACACTCTGACTCTTTGACACTTTGACACTTTGACACTTTGACACTTTGACACTTTGACACTTTGACTCTTTGTCTCTGTGTCTCTTTGTCTCTTTGACTATTTGATTCTTTGACTATTTGGCTATTTGACTATTTGGCTATTTGGCCATTTTGCCATTTTGCTATTTGACTATTTGGCTCGTTGGCTCCGTGACAACGTGACCCTATGATCCTATGACCCTATGACCCTATGACACTGTGACTCTTTGACAATTTGACACTTTGACACTTTGACTCTTTGACACTTTGACACTTTGACACTTTGACACTTTGACACATTGACGCTTTGACTCTTTGACTATTTGACTCTTTGACTGTATGACTATGACAGCTTGACTCTTTGACTCTTTGACTCTTTGACTATTTGACTCTCTGGCTATTTGGCTCGTTGGCTCGTTGGCTCTGTGACAACGTGACTCTATGACCCTATGACCCTATGACCCTATGACCCTATGACACTATGACACTTTGACACTTTGACACTTTGACACTGTCTCTATGACTCTTTGACTCTATGAATCTATGACTCTAAGACTCCATGACCCTATGCCTCTATGATCCTATGAGTACGACTATAATTCTCTGACTCTGACTCTGACTCTGACTCTGACTCTGACACTTTGACACTTTGACACTTTGACACTTTGACACTTTGACCGTTTGACACTTTGACACTTTGACACTTTGACACTTTGACTCTTTGACACTTTGACACTTTGACACTTTGGCACTTTGACACTTTGACCCTTTCACACTTTGACACTTTGACACTTTGACTATTTGACACTTTGACTCCTTGACTCTTTGACTCTTTGACTGTTTGACACTATGACAAAGACTCTACGACCCTATGACTCTATGACCCTATGACTATGATTCTATAACTCTCTGACTCTTTGACTTTGACACTTTGACACTTTGACTCTTTGACACTTTGACACTTTGACACTTTGACTCTTTGACTCTTTGACTCTTTGACTCTTTGACTCTTTGATTCTTTAACTCTTTGACTCTTTGACTCTGTGACTCTGTGACTCTGTGACTCTGTGACTGTGACCCTAAGACCCTATGACCCTATGACCTTATGACTCTGTGACTCTATGTTCCTTGACTCTGATTCTTTGAATTTGACACATTGACACTTTGACTCTTTGACACTTTGACACTCTGACTCTTTGACACTTTGACACTTTGACACTTTGACACTTTGACACTGTCTCTATGACTCTTTGACTCTATGAATCTATGACTCTAAGACTCCATGACCCTATGCCTCTATGATCCTATGACTACGACTATAATTCTCTGACTCTGACTCTGACTCTGACTCTGACTCTGACTCTGACACTTTGACACTTTGACACTTTGACACTTTGACACTTTGACACTTTGACTCTTTGACACTTTGACACTTTGACACTTTGACTCTTTGACACTTTGACACTTTGACACTTTGGCACTTTGACACTTTGACCCTTTCACACTTTGACACTTTGACACTTTGACACTTTGACTATTTGACACTTTGACTCCTTGACTCTTTGACTCTTTGACTGTTTGACACTATGACAAAGACTCTATGACCCTATGACTCTATGACCCTACGACTATGACTCTATAACTCTCTGACTCTTTGACTTTGACACTTTGACACTTTGACTCTTTGACACTTTGACACTGCGACACTTTGACTGACTCTTTGACTCTTTGACTGACCATGGCACTTTGACTCTGATTCTAAGACATTATGACCCTATGACCCTGTGAATCTATGACCCTATGTCTATGATTCTATAATTCTCTGACTCTGACTCTTTGACTTTGACACTTTGACACTTTGACACTTTGACTCTTTGACTCTTTGACTCTTTGACTCTTTGACTCTTTGATTCTTTAACTCTTTGACTCTTTGACTCTGTGACTCTGTGACTCTGTGACTCTGTGACTGTGACCCTAAGACCCTATGACCCTATGACCTTATGACTCTGTGACTCTATGTTCCTTGACTCTGATTCTTTGAATTTGACACATTGACACTTTGACTCTTTGACACTTTGACACTCTGACTCTTTGACACTTTGACACTTTGACACTTTGACACTTTGACACTTTGACACTTTGACTCTTTGTCTCTGTGTCTCTTTGTCTCTTTGACTATTTGATTCTTTGACTATTTGGCTATTTGACTATTTGGCTATTTGGCCATTTTGCCATTTTGCTATTTGACTATTTGGCTCGTTGGCTCCGTGACAACGTGACCCTATGATCCTATGACCCTATGACCCTATGACACTGTGACTCTTTGACAATTTGACACTTTGACACTTTGACTCTTTGACACTTTGACACTTTGACACTTTGACACTTTGACACATTGACGCTTTGACTCTTTGACTATTTGACTCTTTGACTGTATGACTATGACAGCTTGACTCTTTGACTCTTTGACTCTTTGACTATTTGACTCTCTGGCTATTTGGCTCGTTGGCTCGTTGGCTCTGTGACAACGTGACTCTATGACCCTATGACCCTATGACCCTATGACCCTATGACACTATGACACTTTGACACTTTGACACTTTGACACTGTCTCTATGACTCTTTGACTCTATGAATCTATGACTCTAAGACTCCATGACCCTATGCCTCTATGATCCTATGAGTACGACTATAATTCTCTGACTCTGACTCTGACTCTGACTCTGACTCTGACACTTTGACACTTTGACACTTTGACACTTTGACACTTTGACCGTTTGACACTTTGACACTTTGACACTTTGACACTTTGACTCTTTGACACTTTGACACTTTGACACTTTGGCACTTTGACACTTTGACCCTTTCACACTTTGACACTTTGACACTTTGACTATTTGACACTTTGACTCCTTGACTCTTTGACTCTTTGACTGTTTGACACTATGACAAAGACTCTACGACCCTATGACTCTATGACCCTATGACTATGATTCTATAACTCTCTGACTCTTTGACTTTGACACTTTGACACTTTGACTCTTTGACACTTTGACACTTTGACACTTTGACTCTTTGACTCTTTGACTCTTTGACTCTTTGACTCTTTGATTCTTTAACTCTTTGACTCTTTGACTCTGTGACTCTGTGACTCTGTGACTCTGTGACTGTGACCCTAAGACCCTATGACCCTATGACCTTATGACTCTGTGACTCTATGTTCCTTGACTCTGATTCTTTGAATTTGACACATTGACACTTTGACTCTTTGACACTTTGACACTCTGACTCTTTGACACTTTGACACTTTGACACTTTGACACTTTGACTCTTTGTCTCTGTGTCTCTTTGTCTCTTTGACTATTTGATTCTTTGACTATTTGGCTATTTGACTATTTGGCTATTTGGCCATTTTGCCATTTTGCTATTTGACTATTTGGCTCGTTGGCTCCGTGACAACGTGACCCTATGATCCTATGACCCTATGACCCTATGACACTGTGACTCTTTGACAATTTGACACTTTGACACTTTGACTCTTTGACACTTTGACACTTTGACACTTTGACACTTTGACACATTGACGCTTTGACTCTTTGACTATTTGGCTCTTTGGCTCTTTGACTTTGACTCTATGACTCCTTGACTCCTTGACTCTTTGAGTCTATGACTATGACTCCTTGACTCTATGACTCCTTGACTCTATGACTCCTTGACTCTTTGAGTCTATGACTATGACTCCTTGACTCTATGACTCCTTGACTCTATGACTCCTTGACTCCTTGACTCTTTGACCCTTGACACTATAACTAAGACTCTATGACCCTATGTCTCTATGACCCTATGACTATGTCTCTATAACTCTCTGACTCTGACTCTTTGAATTTGACACTTTGACACATTGACTCGTTGGCTCTTTGACTCTTTGACTCTTTGACTCTTTGACTCTTTGACTCTTTGACTCTTTGACTCTTTGACCCTTTTACACTTTGACTCTGTGACTCTAAGACTATTTGACTCTATTACTCTGTGACTCTGTGACTCTGTGACCCGATGACTCTATGACTATGACTCTATACCTTTGATTCTGACTCTGACTCTGACTATTTGACTTTGACACTTTGACACTTTGACACTTTGACACTTTGACACTTTGACACTTTGACACTTTGACACTTTGACACTTTGACACTTTGACACTTTGACAGTTTGACACTTTGACACTTTGACTCTTTGACTCTTTGACTCTTTGACTCTTTGACACTTTGACACTTTGACTCTGTGACTCTAAGACTCTTTGACTCTTTGACTCTTTTACACTTTGACTCTGTGACTCTAAGACTCTAAGATTCTAAGATTCTAAGACTAAGTCTGTAAGTCTCTAAGGCTCTAAGGCTCTAAGACTCTAAGACTCAAAGACTCTATGACTCTAAGACTAAGATTCTATGACTCTACGAGTCGAAAACTCTATGACCCTAGGACTCTCCGACCCTATGACCATGACTCTATAACTCTCTGACTCTGACTATTTGACTTTAACACCTTGACACTTTGACTCTGTGTCTCTGTGTCTCTGTGTCTCTGTGTCTCTGTGTCTCTGTGTCTCTGTGTCTCTGTGTCTCTGTGACTCTATGACGCTAGGACCCTATAACTCTATGGCCCTATTACGATGACTCTTTGACCCTTTCACACTTTGACACTTTGACTCTTTGACACTTTGACACTTCGACTATTTGACACTTTGACACTTTGACACTTTGACACTTTGACTCTTTGACACTTTGACACTTCGACTCTTTGACACTTTGACACTTTGACACTTTGACACTTTGACACTTTGACACTTTGACACTTTGACACTTTGACACTTTGACTCTTTGACTCTTTGACTCTTTGACACATTGACTCTTTGGCTCTTTGACTCTTTGACACATTGACTCTTTGACTCTTTGACTCTTTGACTCTTTGACACTTTGCCTCTTTGACTTTGCCTCTTTGACACTTTGACACTTTGACTCTTTGACTCTTTGACTCTTTGACTCTTTGACTCTTGGACTCTTTGACTGTTTGACACTATAACTAAGATGCTATGACCCTATAACCTTATGACTATGACTCTATAACTCTCTGACTCTGACTCTTTGAATTTGACTCTTTGACTCTATGACCCCATGACCCATAACCCCATGACCATGGCTCGAAAACTCTCCGACTCCGACTCCGACTCTTTGACTTTGACTCTTTGACTCTTTGACCCTTTGACGCTTTGACTCTTTGACTCTTTGACTCTTTGACTCTTTGACTCTTTGACTCTTTGACACTTGACTCTTTGACTCTTTGACTCTTTGACTCTTTGACTCTTTGACTCTTTGACTCTTTGACTCTTTGACTCTTTGACTCTTTGACTCTTTGACTCTTTGACTCTTGACTCTTTGACTCTTTGACTCGTTGACTCTATGACTCTATTACTCTCTGACTCTATGACCCTATAATCCTATGACTCTATGACCCTATGACTCTATGACCCTATGACGATGACTCTATAACTCTCTGACTCTAACTCTAACTCTTTGACTTTGACTCTTTGACACTCTGACACTCTGACTCTTTGACTCTTTGACACTCTGACACTCTGACTCTTTGACTCTTTGACACTTTGACACTTTGACACTTTGACTCTTTGACTCTTTGACTCTTTGACACATTGACTCTTTGGCTCTTTGACTCTTTGACTCTTTGACTCTTTGACACTTTGCCTCTTTGACTTTGACTCTTTGACTCTTTGGTTTTGACTCTTTGACATTATAACTAAGACTCTATGACCCTATGACTCTATGACCCTATGACCCCATGACTATGACTCTATAACTCTCTGACTCTGACTCTTTGAATTTGACTCTTTGACCCTATGACGCCATGACCATGGCTCGAAAACTCTCTGACTCTGATTCTGACCCTGACTCTTTGACTTTGACACTTTGACACTTTGACACTTTGACACTTTGACACTTTGACACTTTGACACTTTGACATTTTGACACTTTGACTCTATGACTCTATGACTCTGTTACTCTGTTAGCAAAAGTTTTTTTAGGTACGTGAAGAGGAAAAAATAGTCAAGGCAAATGTGGGTCCCTTGAAGACAGAAGCAGAGGAATTTATTATGGGGAACAAAGAAATGGCAGACGAGTTAAACCGTTACTTTGGATCTGTCTTCACTGAGGAAGATACACACAATCTCCCAAATGTTCTAGGGGCCGGAGAACCTAGGGTGATGGAGGAACTGAAGGAAATCCACATTAGGCAGGAAATGGTTTTGGGTAGACTGATGGGACTGAAGGCTGATAAATCCCCAGGGCCTGATGGTCTGCATCCCAGAGTACTTAAGGAGGTGGCTCTAGAAATAGTGGAAGCATTGGAGATCATTTTTCAATGTTCTATAGATTCAGGATCAGTTCCTGTGGATTGGAGGATAGCAAATGTTATCCCACTTTTTAAGAAAGGAGGGAGAGAGAAAACGGGTAATTATAGACCAGTTAGTCTGACATCAGTGGTGGGGAAGATGCTGGAGTCAATTATAAAAGACGAAATTGCTGAGCATTTGGATAGCAGTAACGGGATCATTCCGCGTCAGCATGGATTTACGAAGGGGAAATCATGCTTGACAAATCTACTGGAATTTTTTGAGGATGTAACTAGGAAAATTGACAAGGGAGAGTCAGTGGATGTGGTGTACCTCGACTTTCAGAAAGCCTTCGACAAGGTCCCACATAGGAGATTAGTGGGCAAAATTAGGGCACATGGTATTGGGGGTAGGGTACTGACATGGATAGAAAATTGGTTGACAGACAGAAAGCAAAGAGTAGGGATAAATGGGTCCCTTTCGGAATGGCAGGCAGTGACCAGTGGGGTACCGCAAGGTTCGGTGCTGGGACCCCAGCTATTTACGATATACATTAATGACTTAGACGAAGGGATTAAAAGTACCATTAGCAAATTTGCAGATGATACTAAGTTGGGGGGTAGTGTGAATTGTGAGGAAGATGCAATAAGGCTGCAGGGTGACTTGGACAGGTTGTGTGAGTGGGCGGATACATGGCAGATGCAGTTTAATGTAGATAAGTGTGAGGTTATTCACTTTGGAAGCAAGAATAGAAAGGCAGATTATTATCTGAATGGTGTCAAGTTAGGAGGAGGGGGAGTTCAACGAGATCTGGGTGTCCGAGTGCATCAGTCAATGAAAGGAAGCATGCAGGTACAGCAGGCAGTGAAGAAAGCCAATGGAATGTTGGCCTTCGTAACAAGAGGAGTTGAGTATAGGAGCAAAGAGGTCCTTCTGCAGTTGTACAGGGCCCTGGTGAGACCACACCTGGAGTACTGTGTGCAGTTTTGGTCTCCAAATTTGAGGAAGGATATTCTTGCTATGGAGGGCGTGCAGCGTAGGTTCACTAGGTTAATTCCCGGAATGGTGGGACTGTCGTATGTTGAAAGGCTGGAGCGATTGGGCTTGTATACACTGGAATTTAGAAGGATGAGGGGGGATCTTATTGAAACATATAAGATAATTAGGGGATTGGACACATTAGAGGCAGATAACATGTTCCCAATGTTGGGGGAGTCCAGAACAAGGGGCCACAGTTTAAGAATAAGGGGTAGGCCATTTAGAACGGAGATGAGGAAGAACTTTTTCAGTCAGAGGGTGGTGAAGGTGTGGAATTCTCTGCCTCAGAAGGCAGTGGAGGCCAGTTCGTTGGATGCTTTCAAGAGAGAGCTGGATAGAGCTCTTAAGGATAGCGGAGTTAGGGGGTATGGGGAGAAGGCAGGAACGGGATACTGATTGAGAGTGATCAGCCATGATCGCATTGAATGGCGGTGCTGGCTCGAAGGGCTGAATGGCCTACTCCTGCACCTATTGTCTATTGTCTATTGTCTATTGTTACTCTGTTACTCTGTTACTCTGTTACTCTATTACTCTATTATGTTATTACTCTATTACTCTCTGAATCTATGACCCTATAACCCTATGACTCTATGACCCTATGACGATGACTATATAACTCTCTGACTCTAACTCTGACTCTTTGACTTTGACATTTTGACTGGTTGAGTCGTTGACTCTTCAACTCTTCGACTCTTCGACTCTACGAGTATTTGACTCGTTGGCTCGTTGGCTCATTGGCTCGTTGGCTCTTTGGCTCGTTGGCTCATTGGCTCGTTGGCTCTTTGGCTCTGACTATGACTCGATGACTCTATGACTATGACTATTTGACTCTGACTCTTTGACTCTTTGACTCTTTGACTCTTTGACTCTTTGACTCTTTGACACTTTGACACTTTGACGCTTTGACTCTTTGACTCTTTGACACTGTGACACTTTGACACTTTGACACTATGACTCTATGACCCTATGACCCTATGACCCGATGACTCTATGACTCTCTGACTATTTGACTTTGACATTTTGACATTTTGACACTTTGACACTTTGACCCTAGGAACCTATGACATTGTGGCTCTGTGACCCTATGATTCTTTGACTCTGTGTCTCTGTGTCTCTGTGTCTCTGTGTCTCTGTGTCCCTGTGTCTCTGTGTCTCTGTGTCTCTGTGTCCCTGTGTCTCTGTGTCTCTCTGTGTCTCTGTGTCTCTGTGTCTCTGTGTCTCTGTGTCTCTGTGTCTCTGTGTCTCTGTGTCTCTGTGTCTCTGTGTCTCTGTGTCTCTGTGTCTCTGTGTCTCTGTGTCTCTGTGTCTCTGTCTCTCTGTGTCTCTGTGTCTCTGTGTCTCTGTGTCTCTGTGACTCTGTGACTCTGTGACTCTGTGACTCTGTGACTCTAAGACTCTAAGACCCTAGGACTCTCCGACCATGACTCTATAACTCTCTGACTCTTTGACTTTGACACTTTGACTGAATGACTCTGTGACTCTGTGACCCATGACCCGATGACACTATGACTATGACTCTGACTCTGACCCTTTGACTTTGGCACTTTGACACTTTGACACTTTGACACTTTGACACTTTGACACTTTGACACTTTGACACCGACTCTTTGACTGTATGACTCTATGACTGTGACTCTATGACTGTGATTCTGTGACCCTATGACACTATGACCCTTTGACCCTGTGATCCTATGACCCTATGACCCTATGACTCTATGACTCCGACACTTTGACACTTTGACACTTTGATTCTTTGACACTTTGACACTTTGACACTTTGACTCTTTGACTCTTTGACACTTTGACACTTTGACTCTTTGACTCTTTGACTCTTTGACTCTTTGACTCCACCACTCCACCACTCTACGACTATTTGACTCGTTGGCTCGTTAGCTCTTTGACTGTTTGACTCTTTGACTATGACTCCATGACTCCATGACTCCTTGACTCTCTGACCCGATGTCTATGACTCTATAACACCCTGACTGACTCTTTGACTCTTTGACTCTTTGACACTTTGACTCTTTGACTCTTTGCTCTGGCTCCATGAATCTATGTCCATGACTCTATGAATTTATGGCTCCATGATTCTATGACTCTATGACTCTATGACTCTTTGACTCTTTCACTCTTTGACCCTAAACGTCCCATGACTCTATGACCATATGCGATGACTCTATAACTCTCTGACTAACTGACTCTTTGACTTTGACTCTTTGACACTCTGACACTCTGACACTCTGACACTTTGACACTTTGACACTCTGACACTCTGACACTCTGACACTCTGACACTTTGACACTTTGACACTCTGACACTCTGACACTCTGACACTTTGACACTTTAACACTCTGACACTCTGACACTCTGACATTCTGACACTTCGACACTCTGACTCTTTGACTCTTTGACTCTATGACTCTATGACTCTATGACACTGACACTTTGACACTTTGACACTTTGACACTTTGACTCTTTGACTCTATGACTCTATGACTCTATGACTCTATGACTCTTTGACTCTTTGACACTGACACTTTGACACTTTGACAGTTTGACTCTTTGACTCTTTGACTCTTTGACTCTATGACACTTTGACACTTTGACTCTTTGACACTTTGACTCTATGACTCTATGACTCTTTGACCCTTTGACCCTTTGACTCGTTGACTCGTTGAATCGTTGAATCGTTCAATCGGTGGTTCTTTGACTCTTTGACTCTTTGCTCTTTGACTCTGGCTCCATGAATCTATGTCCATGACTCTATGAATTTATGGCTCCATGATTCTATGACTCTTTGACTCTTTGTCTCTTTGACTCTTTGACACTTTGACTCTTTGACTCTTTGATCTTTGACTCTGTGACTCTGTGTCTCTATGACTATTTGATGCTGACTATTTGACTTTGACACTTTGACACTTTGATACTTTGACTCTTTGACTCTTTGACTCTTTGACTCTTTGACTCTGACTCTTTGACTCTATGACTCTTTGACTCTTTGACTACTTTGACCCTTTGACTCTTTGACACTTTGACTGTTTGACTCTTTGACTCTTTGACCCTTTGACTCTTTGACACTTTGACTCTTTGACTCTTTGACTCTTTGACACTTTGACTCTTTGACTCTTTGACTCTTTGTCTCTTTGACTCTTTGACTCTTTGACTCTTTGATCTTTGACTCTGTGACTCTGTGTCTCTATGACTATTTGATGCTGACTATTTGACCTTGACACTTTGACACTTTGACTCTTTGACTCTTTGACTCTTTGACTCTTTGACTCTGACTCTTTGACTCTATGACTCTTTGACTCTTTGACTCTTTGACCCTTTGACTCTTTAACACTTTGACTGTTTGACTCTTTGACTATTTGACCCTTTGACTCTTTGACTCTTTGTCTCTTTGACTCTTTGACTCTTTGACTCTTTGACACTTTGACACTTTGACACTTTGTCTCTTTGACTCTTTGACTCTTTGACTCTTTGATCTTTGACTCTTTGATCTTTGACTCTGTGACTCTGTGTCTCTATGACTATTTGATGCTGACTATTTGACTTTGACACTTTGACACTTTGATACTTTGACTCTTTGACTCTTTGACTCTTTGACACTGACTCTTTGATTCTATGACTCTTTGACTCTTTGACTCTTTGACCCTTTGACTCTTTGACACTTTGACTGTTTGACTCTTTGACTCTTTGACCCTTTGACTCTTTGACACTTTGACTGTTTGACTGTTTGACTGACTCTTTGACTCTTTGACTTTGACTCTCTGACTAACTGACTCTTTGACTTTGACTCGTTGACACTGACACTCTGACACTCTGACGCTCTGACACTCTGACACTCTGACACTCTGACACTTTGACACTCTGACACTCTGACACTTTGACACTCTGACACTTTGACACTCTGACACTCTGACACTCTGACTCTATGACTCTATGACTCTTTGACTCTTTGACTCTATGACTATGACTCTATGACTCTATGACTCTATGACTCTTTGACTCTTTGACACTTTGACTCTTTGACACTTTGACACTTTGACTCTATGACTCTATGACTCTTTGACTCTTTGACACTTTGACTCTTTGACACTGACACTTTGACTCTATGACTATGACTCTATGACTCTATGACTCTTTGACTCTTTGACACTTTGAATCTTTGACACTATGACACTTTGACACTATGACACTTTGACTGACTCTTTGACTCTTTGACTCTTTGACTGACCATGGCACTTTGACTCTATGATTCTAAGACACTATGACCCTATGACCATATGAATCTATGACCCTATGTCTATGATTCTATAATTCTCTGACTTTGACTCTTTGACTTCGACACATTGACACTTTGACACTTTGACTCTTTGACTCTTTGACACTTTGACTCTTTGACACTTTGACTCTTTGACTCTTTGACTCTTTGACTCTTTGACCATTTGACTCTTTGACTCTTTGACCCTTTGCCTCTTTGACACATTGACACATTGACACATTACACTTTGACAGTTTGACACTTTGACACTTTGACACTTTAACACATTGACACATTGACACATTGACACATTGACACTTTGACACATTGACACTTTGACACATTGACACTTTGACACATTGACACTTTGACACATTGACACTTTGACACTTTGACACTTTGGCACTTTGACACATTGACACTTTGACACTTTGACACATTGACACATTGACACATTGACACATTGACACTTTGACACATTGACACTTTGACACATTGACACTTTGACACTTTGACACTTTGGCACTTTGACACATTGACACTTTGACTCTTTGACTCTATGACTCTATGACCCTGTGACTCTGTGTCTCTGTGTCTCTGTGTCTCTGTGTCTCTGTGTCTCTGTGTCTCTGTGTCTCTGTGACTCTGTGTCTCTGTGTCTCTGTGACTCTGTGTCTCTGTGTCTCTGTGTCTCTGTGACTCTGTGTCTCTGTGTCTCTGTGACTCTGTGTCTCAGTGTCTCTGTGACTCGATGACTATGACTATGACTATTTGACTATTTGACTATTTGGCTATTTGGCTATTTGGCTATTTGACGATTTGATTATTTGTGTATTTGACTATTTGGCTATTTGGCTATTTGGCTATTAGACTATTTGACTATTTGGCTATTTGACTATTTGACTATTTGGCTATTTGACTATTTGACTCTTTGACTCTTTGACCCTTTGACTCTTTGACACTTTGACTCTTTGACTCTTTGACTCTTTGACTCTTTGACTCTTTGACTCTTTGACTCTTTGACTTTGACTCTCTGACTAACTGACTCTTTGACTTTGACTCATTGACACTGACACTCTGACACTCTGACACTCTGACAGTCTGACACTCTGACACTCTGACACTCTGACATTTTGACACTTTGACACTTTGACACTCTGACACTCTGACACTTTGACACTCTGACACTCTGACACTCTGACACTCTGACACTTTGACACTTTGACACTCTGACACTCTGACACTCTGACACTCTGACTATGACTCTATGACTCTCTGACTCTTTGACTCTTTGACACTTTGACTCCATGATTCTATGACTCTATGTCTATTTGACTATTTGACTGTTTGACTCTTTGACACTTTGACTCTATGACTCTATGACTCTATGACTCTATGACTCTAGGACTCTATGACTCTAGGACTCTATGACTCTTTGACTCTTTGACACTTTGACACTTTGACACTTTGACACTTTGTCTCTTTGACTCTTTGACACTTTGACTCTTTGACTCTTTGACTCTTTGTCTCTTTGACTCTTTGACACTTTGACTTTTTGACTCTTTGATCTTTGACTCTGTGACTGTGTCTCTATGACTATTTGATGCTGACTATTTGACTTTGACACTTTGACACTTTGATACTTTGACTCTTTGACTCTTTGACTCTTTGACACTGACTCTTTGACTCTATGACTCTTTGACTCTTTGACTCTTTGACCCTTTGACTCTTTGACACTTTGACTCTTTGACTCTTTGACTCTTTGACCCTTTGACTCTTTGACACTTTGACTGTTTGACTGTTTGACTGACTCTTTGACTCTTTGACTTTGACTCTCTGACTAACTGACTCTTTGACTTTGACTCGTTGACACTGACACTCTGACACTCTGACACTCTGACACTCTGACACTCTGACACTCTGACACCCTGACACTCTGACACTTTGACACTCTGACACTCTGACACTCTGACACTCTGACTCTATGCCTCTACGACTCTTTGACTCTTTGACTCTATGACTCTATGACTCTATGACTCTTTGACTCTTTGACTCTATGACTATGACTCTTTGACTCTATGACTCTATGACTCTTTGACTCTTTGACACTTTGACTCTTTGACACTTTGACACTTTGACTCTATGACTCTATGACTCTTTGACTCTTTGACACTTTGACTCTTTGACACTGACACTTTGACTCTATGACTATGACTCTATGACTCTATGACTCTTTGACTCTTTGATACTTTGAATCTTTGACACTATGACACTTTGACACTATGACACTTTGACTGACTCTTTGACTCTTTGACTCTTTGACTACCCATGGCACTTTGACTCTATGATTCTAAGACACTATGACCCTATGACTATATGAATCTATGACCCTATGTCTATGATTCTATAATTCTCTGACTTTGACTCTTTGACTTCGACACATTGACACTTTGACACTTTGACTCTTTGACTCTTTGACACTTTGACTCTTTGACACTTTGACTCTTTGACTCTTTGACTCTTTGACTCTTTGACTCTTTGACTCTTTGACTCTTTGACTCTTTGACTCTTTGACCCTTTGCCTCTTTGACACATTGACACATTGACACATTGACACATTACACTTTGACAGTTTGACACTTTGACACTTTGACACTTTGACACTTTAACACATTGACACATTGACACATTGACACATTGACACTTTGACACATTGACACTTTGACACATTGACACTTTGACACTTTGACACTTTGGCACTTTGACACATTGACACTTTGACACATTGACACATTGACTCTTTGACTCTATGACTCTATGACCCTGTGACTCTGTGTCTCTGTGTCTCTGTGACTCTGTGTCTCTGTGTCTCTGTGACTGTGACTCTGTGACTCTGTGTCTCTGTGTCTCTGTGTCTCTGTGTCTCTGTGACTCGATGACTATGACTATGACTATTTGACTATTTGGCTATTTGGCTATTTGGCAATTTGGCTATTTGGCTATTTGACGATTTGATTATTTGGCTATTAGACTATTTGACTATTTGACTATTTGTGTATTTGACTATTTGGCTATTTGGCTATTTGACTATTTGGCTATTTGACTATTTGACTCTTTGACTCTTTGACCCTTTGACTCTTTGACACTTTGACTCTTTGACTCTTTGACTCTTTGACTCTTTGACTTTGACTCTCTGACTAGCTGACTCTTTGACTTTGACTCGTTGACACTGACACTCTGACACTCTGACACTCTGACACTCTGACACTCTGACACTCTGACACTCTGACACTCTGACACTCTGACACTTTGACACTTTGACACTCTGACACTCTGACACTTTGACACTCTGACACTGACACTCTGACACTCTGACACTCTGACACTTTGACACTTTGGCACTCTGACACTCTGATACTCTGACACTGACTCTATGACTCTATGACTCTCTGACTCTTTGACTCTTTGACACTTTGACTCCATGATTCTATGACTCTATGACTATTTGACTATTTGACTGTTTGACTCTTTGACACTTTGACACTTTGACTCTATGACTCTTTGACTCTATGACTCTATGTCTCTTTGACTCTATGACTCTAGGACTCTATGACTCTAGGACTCTATGACTCTTTGACTGTTTGACACTTTGACACTTTGACACTTTGACACTTTGTCTCTTTGACTCTTTAACACTTTGACTCTTTGACTCTTTGACTCTTTGTCTCTTTGACTCTTTGACACTTTGACTCTTTGTCTCTTTGACTCTTTGACTCTTTGACTCTTTGATCTTTGACTCTGTGACTCTGTGTCTCTATGACTATTTGATGCTGACTATTTGACTTTGACACTTTGACACTTTGATACTTTGACTCTTTGACTCTTTGACACTGACTCTTTGACTCTATGACTCTTTGACTCTTTGACTCTTTGACCCTTTGACTCTTTGACACTTTGACTGTTTGACTCTTTGACTCTTTGACCCTTTGACTCTTTGACACTTTGACTGTTTGACTGTTTGACTGACTCTTTGACTCTTTGACTTTGACTCTCTGACTAACTGACTCTTTGACTTTGACTCGTTGACACTGACACTCTGACACTCTGACGCTCTGACACTCTGACACTCTGACACTTTGACACTCTGACACTCTGACACTCTGACACTCTGACACTCTGACACTCTGACACTCTGACACTCTGACACTCTGACACTCTGACACTCTGACACTCTGACACTCTGACTCTATGCCTCTACGACTCTTTGACTCTTTGACTCTATGACTATGACTCTATGACTCTATGACTCTATGACTCTTTGACTCTTTGACACTTTGACTCTTTGACACTTTGACACTTTGACTCTATGACTCTATGACTCTTTGACTCTTTGACACTTTGACTCTTTGACACTGACACTTTGACTCTATGACTATGACTCTATGACTCTATGACTCTTTGACTCTTTGATACTTTGAATCTTTGACACTATGACACTTTGACACTATGACACTTTGACTGACTCTTTGACTCTTTGACTCTTTGACTGACCATGGCACTTTGACTCTATGATTCTAAGACACTATGACCCTATGACTATATGAATCTATGACCCTATGTCTATGATTCTATAATTCTCTGACTTTGACTCTTTGACTTCGACACATTGACACTTTGACACTTTGACTCTTTGACTCTTTGACACTTTGACTCTTTGACACTTTGACTCTTTGACTCTTTGACTCTTTGACTCTTTGACTCTTTGACTCTTTGACTCTTTGACTCTTTGACTCTTTGACCCTTTGCCTCTTTGACACATTGACACATTGACACATTGACACATTACACTTTGACAGTTTGACACTTTGACACTTTGACACTTTGACACTTTAACACATTGACACATTGACACATTGACACATTGACACTTTGACACATTGACACTTTGACACATTGACACTTTGACACTTTGACACTTTGGCACTTTGACACATTGACACTTTGACACATTGACACATTGACTCTTTGACTCTATGACTCTATGACCCTGTGACTCTGTGTCTCTGTGTCTCTGTGACTCTGTGTCTCTGTGTCTCTGTGACTGTGACTCTGTGACTCTGTGTCTCTGTGTCTCTGTGTCTCTGTGTCTCTGTGACTCGATGACTATGGCTATGATTATTTGACTATTTGGCTATTTGGCTATTTGGCTATTTGGCTATTTGGCTATTTGACGATTTGATTATTTGGCTATTAGACTATTTGACTATTTGACTATTTGTGTATTTGACTATTTGGCTATTTGGCTATTTGACTATTTGGCTATTTGACTATTTGACTCTTTGACTCTTTGACCCTTTGACTCTTTGACACTTTGACTCTTTGACTCTTTGACTCTTTGACTCTTTGACTTTGACTCTCTGACTAACTGACTCTTTGACTTTGACTCGTTGACACTGACACTCTGACACTCTGACACTCTGACACTCTGACACTCTGACACTCTGACACTCTGACACTTTGACACTTTGACACTCTGACACTCTGACACTTTGACACTCTGACACTGACACTCTGACACTCTGACACTCTGACACTTTGACACTTTGGCACTCTGACACTCTGATACTCTGACACTGACTCTATGACTCTATGACTCTCTGACTCTTTGACTCTTTGACACTTTGACTCCATGATTCTATGACTCTATGACTATTTGACTATTTGACTGTTTGACTCTTTGACACTTTGACACTTTGACTCTATGACTCTTTGACTCTATGACTCTATGTCTCTTTGACTCTATGACTCTAGGACTCTATGACTCTAGGACTCTATGACTCTTTGACTGTTTGACACTTTGACACTTTGACACTTTGACACTTTGTCTCTTTGACTCTTTAACACTTTGACTCTTTGACTCTTTGACTCTTTGTCTCTTTGACTCTTTGACACTTTGACTCTTTGACTCTTTGATCTTTGACTCTGTGACTCTGTGTCTCTATGACTATTTGATGCTGACTATTTGACTTTGACACTTTGACACTTTGATACTTTGACTCTTTGACTCTTTGACTCTGACACTTTGACTCTATGACTCTTTGACTCTTTGACTCTTTGACCCTTTGACTCTTTGACACTTTGACTCTTTGACTCTTTGACTCTTTGACCCTTTGACTCTTTGACACTTTGACTCTTTGACTCTTTGACTCTTTGACTTTGACTCTCTGACTAACTGACTCTTTGACTTTGACTCGTTGACACTGACACTCTGACACTCTGACACTCTGACACTCTGACACTTTGACACTCTGACACTCTGACACTCTGACACTCTGACACTCTGACACTTTGACACTTTGACACTCTGACACTCTGACACTCTGACACTCTGACACTCTGACACTCTGACACTCTGACACTCTGACACTCTGACTCTATGACACTCTGACACTCTGACACTCTGACTCTATGCCTCTACGACTCTTTGACTCTTTGACTCTATGACTATGACTCTATGACTCTATGACTCTATGACTCTTTGACTCTTTGACACTTTGACTCTTTGACACTTTGACACTTTGACTCTATGACTCTATGACTCTTTGACTCTTTGACACTTTGACTCTTTGACACTGACACTTTGACTCTATGACTATGACTCTATGACTCTATGACTCTTTGACTCTTTGACACTTTGAATCTTTGACACTATGACACTTTGACACTATGACACTTTGACTGACTCTTTGACTCTTTGACTCTTTGACTGACCATGGCACTTTGACTCTATGATTCTAAGACACTATGACCCTATGACCATATGAATCTATGACCCTATGTCTATGATTCTATAATTCTCTGACTTTGACTCTTTGACTTCGACACATTGACACTTTGACACTTTGACTCTTTGACTCTTTGACACTTTGACTCTTTGACACTTTGACTCTTTGACTCTTTGACTCTTTGACTCTTTGACTCTTTGACTCTTTGACCCTTTGCCTCTTTGACACATTGACACATTGACACATTGACACATTACACTTTGACAGTTTGACACTTTGACACTTTGACACTTTGACACTTTGACACTTTGACACTTTGACACTTTAACACATTGACACATTGACACATTGACACATTGACACATTGACACTTTGACACTTTGGCACTTTGACACATTGACACTTTGACTCTTTGACTCTATGACTCTATGACCCTGTGACTCTGTGTCTCTGTGTCTCTGTGACTCTGTGTCTCTGTGTCTCTGTGACTCGATGACTATGACTATGACTATTTGACTATTTGGCTATTTGGCTATTTGGCTATTTGGCTATTTGACGATTTGATTATTTGGCTATTAGACTATTTGATAATTTGACTATTTGTGTATTTGACTATTTGGCTATTTGGCTATTTGGCTATTTGACTATTTGACTATTTGACTATTTGACTATTTGACTATTTGGCTATTTGACTATTTGTCTATTTGGCTATTTGACTTTGACTATTTGACTATTTGACTATTTGACTATTTGACTATTTGGCTATTTGGCTATTTGACTCATTGGCTCGTTGGCTCGTTGACTTGTTGGCTCCGTGACAATGTGACCCTATGACCCTATTACCCTATGACCCAATGACCCTATGACCCTGTGACACTTTGATACTTTGACACTTTGACACTTCGACACGTTAACACTTTGACACTTTGACTCTTTGACTCTTTGACTCTTTGCCTCTTTGACTCTCTGACTATGACTCTATGAATCTATGACTCTAAGACTGCATGTCCCTATGCCTCTATCATCCTATGACTACAACTATAATTCTCTGACTCTGACTCTTTGACACTTTGACTCTTTGACTCTTTGACTCTTTGACTCTCTGACTATGACTCTATGAATCTATGACTCTAAGACTGCATGACCCTATGCCTCTAACATCCTATGACTACAACTATAATTCTCTGACTCTGACTCAGACTCTTTGACACTTTGACACTTTGACACTTTGACACTTTGACACTTTGACACTTTGACACTTTGACTCTTTGACACTTTGACACTTTGACTCCTTGACTCTTTGACTCTTTGACACTATGACAAAGACTCTACGACCCTATGACTCTATGACCCTATGAGTACTGTGACGGCTGGAAATGTAATTTCGTTCGGTATCTGTATCGAATGACAATAAAGTTCTGTATGACTCTATAACTGTCTGACTCTTTGACTTTGACACTTTGACACTTTGACTCTTTGACTCTTTGACTCTTTGGCTCTTTGACACTTTGACTCTTTGACTCTGACTCTATGACCCTTTGACTCTTTGACCCTTTGACACTTTGACTCTTTGACTCTTTGACTCTTTGACTCTTTGACTCTTTGACTCGTTGCCTCTTTGACACATTGACACATTGACACATTGACACATTACACTTTGACACTTTGACACTTTGACACTTTGACACATTGACACATTGACACATTGACACTTTGACACTTTGACACTTTGGCACTTTGACACATTGACACATTGACACATTGACACATTGACTCTTTGACTCTATGACTCTATGACCCTATGACTCTGTGTCTCTGTGTCTCGGTGTCTCTGTGACTCTGTGACTCTGTGTCTCTGTGTCTCTGTGTCTCTGTGTCTCTGTGCCTCTGTGACTCTGTGTCTCTGTGGCTCTGTAACTCTGTGTCTCTGTGTCTCTGTGACTCTCTGTCTCTGTGTCCCTGTGACTCTGTGACTCCGTGACTCTGTGACTCTGTGTCTCTGTGTCTCTCTGTGTCTCTCTGTGTCTCTGTGACTCGATGACTATGACTATGACTGTATCACTCTCTGACTCCGACTCTTTGAGTTTGACACTTTGACACTTTGACACTTTGACTCTTTGACTCTTTGTCTCATTGTCTCTTTGACTCTTTGACTCTTTGACTATTTGATGATTTGACGATTTGATGATTTGACTCTTTGACTCTTTGACTATTTGACTATTTGACTATTTGACTATTTGACTATTTGACTATTTGACTATTTGACTATTTGACTATTTGACTATTTGACTATTTGACTATTTGGCTATTTGGCTATTTGACTCGTTGGCTCGTTGGCTCATTGACTTGTTGGCTCCGTGACAATGTGACCTTATGACCCTATTACCCTATGACCCAATGACCCTATGACCCTATGACCCTGTGACACTTTGACACGTTGACACTTTGACTCTTTGACTCTTTGACTCTTTGACTCTTTGACTCTATGACTCTATGACTCTTTGACTCTTTGACTCTTTGACCCTTTGACTCTTTGACACTTTGACTCTTTGACTCTTTGACTCTTTGGCTCTTTGACTTTGACTCTCTGATTAACTGACACTTTGACTTTGACTCATTGACACTGACACTCTGACACTCTGACACTCTGACACTCTGACACTCTGACACTCTGACACTCTGACACTCTGACACTCTGACACTCTGACACTTTGACACTCTGACACTCTGACACTCTGACTCTACGACTCTTTGACACTTTGACTCTATGACTCTATGACTCTTTGACTCTTTGACACTTTGACTCTTTGACACTTTGACACTTTGACTCTATGACTATGACTCTATGACTCTCTGACTCTTTGACTTTGACACTTTGAATCTTTGACACTATGACACTTTGACACTATGACACTTTGACTGACTCTTTGACTCTTTGACTCTTTGACTGACCATGGCACTTGGACTCTATGATTCTAAGACACTATGACCCTATGACCATATGAATCTATGACCCTATGTCTATGATTCTATAATTCTCTGACTTTGACTCTTTGACTTCGACACATTGACACTTTGACACTTTGACACTTTGACACTTTGACACTTTGACTCTTTGACACTTTGACTCTTTGACACTTTGACACTTTGACTCTTTGACTCTGACTCTATGACTCTTTGACTCTTTGACTCTTTGACTCTTTGACCCTTTGACACTTTGACTCTTTGACTCTTTGACTCTTAGACTCTTTGACTCTTTGACTCTTTGACTCGTTGCCTCTTTGACACATTGACACATTGACACATTGACACATTGACACATTGACACATTGACACATTACACTTTGATACTTTGACACTTTGACACTTTAACACATTGACACATTGACACATTGACACATTGACAATTTGACACTTTGACACATTGACACATTGACACTTTGACACTTTGGCACTTTGACACATTGACACTTTGACACATTGACTCTTTGACTCTATGACTCTATGACCCTATGACTCTGTGACTCTGTGACTCTGTGACTCTCTGTCTCTGTGTCTCTGTGTCTCGGTGACTCGATGACTATGACTATGACTGTATAACTCTCTGACTCCGACTCTTTGAGTTTGACACTTTGACACTTTGACACTTTGACACTTTGACACTTTGACACTTTGACTATTTGACTCTTTGACTATTTGACTATTTGACTATTTGACTATTTGACTATTTGACTATTTGACTATTTGTGTATTTGATTATGTGACTATTTGACTATTTGACTATTTGACTATTTGACTATTTGACTATTTGACTATTTGTGTATTTGATTATGTGACTATTTGACTATTTGACTATTTGACTATTTGACTATTTGACTATTTGTGTATTTGATTATGTGACTATTTGGCTATTTGACTATTTGACTATTTGACTATTTGACTATTTGACTATTTGACTATTTGACTATTTGACTATTTGGCTATTTGACTATTTGGCTTTTTGGCTATTTGGCTATTTGACTTTGACTATTTGACTGTTTGACTATTTGACTATTTGGCTATTTGACTCGTTGGCTCGTTGGCTCGTTGACTTGTTGGCTCCGTGACAATGTGACCCTATGACCCTATTACCCTATGACCCAATGACCCTATGACCCTGTGACTCTGACTCTGACTCTGACTCTGACTCTTTGACACTTTGACACTTTGACACTTTGACACTTTGACACTTTGACACTTTGACACTTTGACTCTTTGACACTTTGACACTTTGACTCCTTGACTCTTTGACTCTTTGACACTATGACAAAGACTCTACGACCCTATGACTCTATGACCCTATGAGTACTGTGACGGCTGGAAATGTAATTTCGTTCGGTATCTGTATCGAATGACAATAAAGTTCTGTATGACTCTATAACTGTCTGACTCTTTGACTTTGACACTTTGACACTTTGACTCTTTGACTCTTTGACTCTTTGGCTCTTTGACACTTTGACTCTTTGACTCTGACTCTATGACCCTTTGACTCTTTGACCCTTTGACACTTTGACTCTTTGACACATTGACACATTGACACATTGACACTTTGACACTTTGACACATTGACACATTGACACTTTGACACTTTGGCACTTTGACACATTGACACATTGACACATTGACTCTTTGACTCTATGACTCTATGACCCTATGACTCTGTGTCTCTGTGTCTCGGTGTCTCTGTGACTCTGTGTCTCTGTGCCTCTGTAACTCTGTGTCTCTGTGTCTCTGTGACTCTCTGTCTCTGTGTCCCTGTGACTCTGTGACTCCGTGACTCTGTGACTCTCTGTCTCTGTGTCTCTCTGTGTCTCTCTGTGTCTCTGTGACTCGATGACTATGACTATGACTGTATCACTCTCTGACTCCGACTCTTTGAGTTTGACACTTTGACACTTTGACACTTTGACTCTTTGACTCTTTGTCTCTTTGTCTCTTTGACTCTTTGACTCTTTGACTATTTGATGATTTGACGATTTGATGATTTGACTATTTGACTATTTGACTATTTGACTATTTGACTATTTGACGCTTTGACTATTTGGCTATTTGACTCTTTGACTATTTGACTATTTGACTATTTGACTATTTGACTATTTGACTATTTGACTATTTGACTATTTGACTATTTGACTATTTGACTATTTGATGCTTTGACGCTTTGACTATTTGACTATTTAGCTATTTGGCTATTTGACTATTTGACTATTTGACTATTTGACTATTTGACTATTTGACTATTTGACTATTTGGCTATTTGGCTATTTGACTCGTTGGCTCGTTGGCTCATTGACTTGTTGGCTCCGTGACAATGTGACCTTATGACCCTATTACCCTATGACCCAATGACCCTATGACCCTGTGACACTTTGACACGTTGACACGTTGACACTTTGACTCTTTGACTCTTTGACTCTTTGACTCTTTGACTCTATGACTCTTTGACTCTTTGACTCTTTGACCCTTTGACTCTTTGACACTTTGACTCTTTGACTCTTTGACTCTTTGACTCTTTGACTCTTTGACTTTGACTCTCTGATTAACTGACACTTTGACTTTGACTCGTTGACACTGACACTCTGACACTCTGACACTCTGACACTCTGACACTCTGACACTCTGACACTCTGACACTCTGACACTCTGACACTCTGACACTCTGACACTCTGACACTTTGACACTTTGACTCTTTGACTCTTTGACTCTTTGACTCTATGACTCTGACTATGACTCTATGACCATATGACCCTATGAATCTATGACCCTATGACTATGACTCTTAACTCTCTGACTCTTTGACTTTGATACTTTGACACTTTGACACTTTGACTCTTTGACACTTTGATTTTTTGACTCTGTGACTCTGTGTCTCTGTGTCTCTGTGTCTCTGTGACTCTGTGTCTCTGTGTCTCTGTGTCTCTGTGTCTCTGTGTCTCTGTGTCTCTGTGTCTCTGTGTCTCTGTGTCTCTGTGTCTCTGTGTCTCTGTGACTCTGTGTCTCTGTGTCTCTGTGTCTCTGTGTCTCTGTGTCTCTATGTGTCTCTGTGACTCTGTGTCTCTGTGACTCTGTGTCTCTGTGTCTCTGTGTCTCTGTGTCTCTGTGTCTCTGTGTCTCTGTGTCTCTGTGTCTCTGTGTCTCTGTGTCTCTGTGTCTCTGTGTCTCTCTGTGACTCTGTGTCTCTGTGTCTCTGTGTCTCTCTGTCTCTGTGTCTCTCTGTCTCTGTGTCTCTGTGTCTCTGTGTCTCTGTGTCTCTGTGTCTCTGTGACTATGACTGTGACTGTATAATTCCCTGACTCCGACTCTTTGAGTATGACTCTATGACTCTTTGACTCTTTGACTCTTTGACTCTTTGACTCTTCGACGCTTCGACTCTTCGACTTTGACTCTACGACTCTTTGACTCTTTGACTCTTTGACTATTTGACTCATTGCTTCTTTGACACATTGACACATTGACACTTTGACACTTTGACACATTGACACATTGACACTTTGACACTTTGACACTTTGACACTTTAACACTTTAACACATTGACACATTGACACATTGACACTTTGACACTTTGACACATTGACACATTGACACTTTGATACTTTGACACTTTGACACTTTGACACATTGACACATTGACACATTGACACATTGACACATTGACTCTATGACTCTATGACCCTATGACTCTGTGTCTCTGTGACTCTGTGTCTCTGTGTCTCTGTGACTCTGTGTCTCTGTGTCTCTGTGACTCTGTGTCTCTGTGACTCGGTGACTCTGTGACCCTATGAACCTATTACTCTATGATTATTTGACTCTGACTATTTGACTCTGACTATTTGACTTTGACACTTTGACACTTTGACAGTTTGACACTTTGACACTTTGACACTTTGACACTTTGACGCTTTGACTCTTTGACTATATGACTCATTGACATTTTGACGCTTTGACATTTTGACATTTTGACACTTTGACACTTTGACATTTTAGACAATAGACAATAGACAATAGGTGCAGGAGTGGGCCATTCGGCCCTTCGAGCCAGCACCGCCATTCAATGTGATCATGGCTGATCATTCTCAATCAGTACCCCGTTCCTGCTTTCTCCCCATACCCCCTGACTCCGCTATCCTTAAGAGCTCTATCCAGCTCTCTCTTGAATGTATTCAGAGAATTGGCCTCCACTGCCCTCTGAGGCAGAGAATTCCACAGATTCACAACTCTCTGACTAAAAAAGTTTTTCCTCATCTCTGTTCTAAATGGCCAACCCCTTATTCTTAAACTGTGGCACCTGGTTCTGGACTCCCCCAACATTGGGAACATGTTTCCTGTCTCTAACATGTCCAACCCCTTAATAATCTTATACGTTTCGATAAGATCCCCTCTCATCCTTCTAAATTCCAGTGTATACAAGCCTAGTCGCTCCAGTCTGTCAACATTTTGACACTTTGACACTTTGATTCTTTGACTCTTTGACTCTATGACTCTTTGACTCTTTGACTATATGACTTTGACATTTTGACATTTTGACACTTTGACATTTTGACACTTTGACACTTTGACACTTTGACACTTTGATTCTTTGACTCTTTGACTATATGACTCTTTGACTCTTTGACTATATGACTCTTTGACATTTTGACACTTTGATACTTTGACACTTTGACATTTTAGACAATAGACAATAGACAATAGGTGCAGGAGTGGGCCATTCGGCCCTTCGAGCCAGCACCGCCATTCAATGTGATCATGGCTGATCATTCTCAATCAGTACCCCGTTCCTGCTTTCTCCCCATACCCCCTGACTCCGCTATCCTTAAGAGCTCTATCCAGCTCTCTCTTGAATGCATTCAGAGAATTGGCCTCCACTGCCTTCTGAGGCAGAGAATTAATTCCACAGATTCACAACTGAAAAAGTTTTTCCTCGTCTCCGTTCTAAATGGCCGACCCCTTATTCTTAAACTGTGTGTGGCCCCTGGTTCTGGACTCCCCCAACATTGGGAACATGTTTCCTGCCTCTAACGTGTCCAACCCCTTAATAATCTTATACGTTTCGATAAGATCTCCTTCTAAATTCCAATGTATACAAGCCTAGTCGCTCCAGTCTTTCAACGTACGACAGTCCCGCCATTCCGGGAATTCACCTGGTGAACCTACGCTGCACGCCCTCAATAGCAAGAATATCCTTCCTCAATTTTGGAGGCCAAAACTGCACACAGTACTCCAGGTGCTGTCTCACCAGGGCCCTGTACAACTGCAGAAGGACCTCTTTGCTCCGATACTCAAACTAGGAGACCAAAACTGCACACAGTACTCCAGGTGCGGTCTCACCAGGGCCCTTTACAACTGCAGAAGGACCTCTTTGCTCCTATACTCGACTCCTCTCGTCACGAAGGCCAACTTGCCATTGGCTTTCCTTGCAACCCGCACGTCTTTGGAGCGTGGGAGGAAACCGGAGCGCCCGGAGAAAACCCACGCAGGTCACGGGGAGAGAGAGAACGTACGTGCGAACTCCGTACAGACAGCGCCCGCGGTCGGGATGGAACCCGGGTCTCCGGCGCTGTGAGGCAGCAACTCTACCGCCGCGCCACTGAATCCCTGAATCCTCTAACCTCATCTACTGCACCCTGAGTTCTCGATGTGACCTCTTATACATTGGGGAGACCAAGTGTACCTTCAGGTGAGAATCCTATGTTCGATATCCATCCCTTCAACTGGGCAGTGGTATAACTGAACTTTCTCACGCAGAGGGTGGTGGGTGTGTGTGTGTGTGTGTCTCTCTCACTCTCTCTCTCTCTCTCTCTCTCTCTCTCTCTCTCTCTCTCTCTCTCTCTCTCTCTCTCTCTCTCTCTCTCTCTCTCTCTCTCTCCCTCTCTCTCTCTCTCTCTCTCTCGTCTCTCCTCTCCCCCTCTCTCCCCTCTCTCCCCCTCTCTGTCATTAAATCTCACTCTCATCTCTCAGTCTCTCAGTCCTCTGTCCTCTCAGTCTATGTGCTCTTTGTAAGTCTCTAAGCCTGTCTCAGACGGTCTAGAAGTCTCTAATTCTCCCTGTCCCTATGTCTCTGGTCTCCTCTCCCCTCTCTCTCTCTCCCTCTCTCCCTCCCCTCTCTCTCCCACCCGCTCTCCTCTCGCCTCTCCCGCGCCCCTCGCTCTCCCCGCTCGTCTCTCCTTCTCTCTTCTCTCTCCTCTCCTCTCCCCTCTCCTCCTCGCCTCTCCTCTCTCTCTCTCTCCTCTCTCATCTCTCTCTCTCCTCTCTCTCTCTCTCTCTCTCTCTCTCTCTCTCTCTCTCTCTTCTCTCCTCTCTCTCTCTCTCCCTCTCTCTCTCTCTCTCTCTCTCCTCTCTCTCTCTCTCTCTCTCTCCTCTCTCTCTCTCTTCTCTCTCTCTCTCTCTTCTCTCCCCCCTCTCTCTCCCCCCCTCTCTCTCCCCCTCTCTCCCCCCCTCTCTCTCCCCCCTCTCTCTCCCCCTCTCTCTCCCCCCCTCTCTCTCCCTCCCTCTCTCCCCTCCTCTCCCCCTCT